>NW_027449645.1:0-75442 GCF_964194025.1 Convolutriloba macropyga | reverse complement strand
TTTTTAAGTGTAATCTTATATGGGTAGCCTTTTTAAGGGTAGCCCATTTTTATGGGTACCTTTTTTAAAATAATGTTGTCTTCAGATCATTTTGTTTTTGAAAGCACGTGTTTTTTTGTTTTTGTGTAGGCAACATCCGTTTTTTTACGTCTCATACTCATTCGTTTTCAGAAGATAATTCCGTGAACCATTCATTTTGCCTTCGTGTTGTTACTTTGATACTTGGTCCCTTAATTTTTCATTTTTGAATAACGACAGTATATAATGAATGCCTCTGTAGCTCTGTGTGAAAACAATTTTTGTCTTGGGTGTTTTTGAGGGCATTTTTCATAAGCATCAGTGAAATTTGGATTTATTATCTTTAAAGTTTAATTTTTTTCTTTTTCTATCACAAATTTCGTGGGGTGTTGTTTTAATTCATAGTTTGAAATTGAGGATGTTGTTATTGCAATAAATGAGTTTTTACACTTGTTTCTAAGAGGAAAAATTTTGAGAATAGTGCTTTTTGCAAAATTCTGTTTGGCATGTAAGCGAGAGCAAAAACATAATATCTAAAAAAAAGCAGAATTGGCACTTATCCCACCATTACTAAATCGTAACAAAGTCTTCTTAGCCGTATTGAAAGTGCCGGGCCAATTTGAGAAATGTTCAATTTGATTATACCAACAAATATATCTAAATGAATTGATTGGTTACCTATTTGGCGTTTACTTTAAATTTCTATAAATCCTTTGGTTCCACTCCTCACTCAAATATTGTCTTATACATGTCTGTTTGTGGACAAAAAGTCAACACTGGAAAAAATATAATTAGCTGGAGATGTGAAATCGAAGAAGTGACAAACTCATATTGAAAGCAATCAAAAATTAAACATTAAACAACAGACGAAATTTCAAGAAAAGACTACCCAAAAGTGTTTTAAACCTAACCAGATCTTAAAACCTAATGAACAAAATGAGCTAAAAAACGAGATCTTTTTTGCTTTAAAACTTTTTTGTGTTTGGATTTTAACTTTTTTATTCTGTAACAACAAATGTCGGCCCGAAATGTTATGTTTTAATTTCTCACGACTCTTTTAGTTGATGATTAGAATTTTTCAATAATCAACTTTTTGGATCTCTTTATTAAAGAGAACATCGTCAAAAAGAAGTGGATAAATTGTTTGCTCGAAAAAAATGCTTGAATGAAAAAATGGTGCGAACGAAAAGAGAGACTATGAATTGAAAAAAAATTATAAGAATAAAAGTATATCCTAAATATTGTTACGAAAATAGTCGTGTAGTGAAAAAACTTGGTGGTTAAAAAAATTGGATACTTTATAAGAATTCTTGAGCAGTGCTCGGAAATATTTGTTGTCTAGTTCTGGTGCCGAAATGAGAAACTTAATTTAACCTTGCAAGAAAAGCGAACGGTCCTATTTTAAACCAAATTTCTTTCTCTGTGCATGAGCTGTTTTTTTTTTAATTGTCTAAATTTTCAGAAGTTATGAAACTCATGAAAAATTGACCGAGAAGAAAGATAAAAATTACTAGTAATTAGTGGACAGGTGCGCAAAAAAAGTTATAGAAGAAAGAAAGACTATTGAAAACTTTCTAGTATCTCTTGTCTAGAGCACGAAAAGTTGGTTAAGAGTACCATCCACAAAAAATTAGCTGTTACTTTTTTGTCAGCTCAACAACTTGGCATCACAAATTTTCATACTTTAATGTTTTCCAATGAAGAAACAATCATTAAGTTGGTTTATTCGAACTCACAGTTCGAATCGTTAAATTTGATTTTGTTGTTTCATGAAATGTTGAAAAATTTCAAAAAAAATGTTTGAACCTATTCTGTGAATCATTATATAGGGAAAACAGAAGCTAATACAACAATAGTAGCAAAACGGATAAGCTGTTTACGCGAAAAGTGTTTAGCCCAATGGATATATAACAGCGAAAACAATTTTATCATAATTTATATAAAATGCTCGACTCAAATGCCTATGACCAGACTTTTGCTCAATTTTAATTGACATCTTGACTTTAGCGCGACCCTGTTTTTTTGCGTCTAGACTTAACCTTGAACTAATTATCTGCACTTGGATTTTACCTTGACCCTATCAACGGTTTTTAGAAAAGGCGCTGGTGAGAAATTTTGATCAAAAGTAAGGTTATTGTTATACACTTCAGCAGCAGAAACAAAGTTTTCTGTAGAGGTTTTTTCGTATACCAAAAGACAAGAAGAATAAACTTCAAATCCAATTTGATAATTTGATGAAAAAAATAAGAAGCATTTTGGAGAGCAATAATAAGCTGCTCGCGTCATCAAAAAAAATTTTGGCAATAAAATGCACGTGATGTCTATCAATTGTTAATTTATTCTAAATTTTAATTCTACTGAAAACAGCCAAATTTTGGATTAAAAACATTTAGAGCCAATCTTAACCTAAACTGTTTGCCAAAAAGAAAAAAAAACATAAATTTTTTAAATTTTACTTTAACACTGATTAGTTTTAGTTAATAAGCATTTGCTCTCCTCAAAACCAGCTTATTTTCAAATCTTCTTGCTACAGAAAATTCTAAAATTGAGCAATTCAAAACAAGTTAAGCAAGTAAAGGATGAAAATTATTGAATCTGAAAATCATTACAAAGCTTTTTGCGAAACTTTTCTATTTTTAATATCTCGAATTTAAATCGACTCTTTGAACCAACAACCTATCGAATTTTCTAATAAGTATTTGCTAATTTTACATTTCAACGCAAACAGAGACAATAAATCGATAACAATAAATCAAAGAAAGCTCAACTGTCACGAAACCACATATTGGGATATGATATCTGCGGCTCTCCCGCAAACAATTATCTGGTCGTTGAAGTTCATATGGAGCCAATTTTTTTGATGAACAGAAGAAAAAATTTCCAGCTTGAACCAATTGTCGGAAAAATAATTACTTAAAAGGTGTTCAAAAGATTTGCTATTGATTTTTTCACTCAATATATATATATATATATATATATATATATATATATATATATATACATATATATATATATATATGTATATATTATCTTGCAAACCAGCGAATATCCCAGCCAAAATTTTTCCAAAACGTCTTGGAATCTTCCCATGCGGTTGGAACGATGCATTGTTTTTTGTCATATCAAAACTTCTAATATACCGAATGTTTTTTTGGCAGTTTAGCTAATTATAAACAGCAGTTATGTTAGCTTTTTGAGATTACTTCAAAAAAATTGTTTTCTTGTTCTTAGTTTGGCAAAATTAAACTAAGTAATACTCTTATGCCAAAAAAACTAATTGTGCTTCTGAAAGAAATGATTAGCACTTCTGAAAAGCAGTTCTGAGAGCAATGATAAGCTTATCGCGTCCTTAAATTTAATTTTTTGAAATAAACTGTGCCTGATGTCCATCCAATTGCAAATTATTGTAACATTAAATCTTACTAAATAAATAACAACCTTTTTGGTTACAAAAATAGAGCTAATCTGAGCTCTTATTGTTGGCCTTTCAATTTGATGTTGGCAGGTAAGAAGATTTTCCTTTAAACAATATAAAAGAGAACAAATTTTATTTCGAAGCTGATTAGTTTTGGTTATTGAAATCGAAGCATTTGCTCTCCTCAAAACCAGCTTATTTTCAAATCTTCTTGCGAAAGAACATCCTAATATTGAGCAATCCAAAACAAGATAAGCAAGTAAAGGATAAAAATTATTGAATCTGAAATATATTACAAAGCTTTTTGCAAAATTTTTCTATTTTTAATATCTCGAACTTAAATCGACTCTTTGAACCAACAACTTATCAAACTTTCAAATAAGTATTTGCTAATTTTACCTTTCAACGCAAACAGAGACAAATAAATCGATAACAATAAACAAGAAAGCTCAACTGTCATGAAACCACATATTGGGATATGATATCTGCTACTCTCCCGCAAACAATTATCTGGTCGTTGAAGTTCATATGGAGCCAAAAGTTTTTGATGAACAGAAGAGAAAATTTCAAGCTTGAACCAATTGTCGGAAAAATAATTACTTAAAAGGTGTTCAAAAGATTTGCTATTGATTTTTTACTCTATATATATATATATATATATATATATATATATATATATATATATTTTTATATTTAAATATATTAATTTTATCGTGCAAACCAGCGAATATCCCAGCCAAAGCTTTCCCAAATTTTCCCAAAGTTTCTGGAAATCTTCCCATGTTGTTGAAACGATGCATTGTTTTTTTGTCATATCAAAATTTCTGAAATACGGAATGTTTTTTGGCCGTTTAGCTAATTATAACAGCAGTTATGTTAGCTTTTCGAAATTACTTCAAAAAAATTGATTTCTTGTTCTTAGTTTGGCAAAAATAAATTAAGTAATACTCTTATGCCAAAAAAACTAATTGTGCTTCTGAAAGCAATGATTAGCACTTCTGAAAACATGAAGCAGTTCTGAGAGCATTGATAAGCTTATCGCGTCCTTAAATTTAGTTTTTGAAAAAAACTGTGCCTGATGTCCATCGGCTTTCAAATTATTGTAACCTTTAATCTTACTAAATGAATAACAACTTAATCGGTTACAAAATTAGAGCGAATCTGCGCTCTTATTGTTGGCCTCTAAGTTGATGTTGGCAGGAAAGAAGATTTTCCATTAAACAAAATAAAAGAGAATACACTTTATTACGAAACTGATTAGCTTTGATTATTGAATTGAAGCTTTTGCCTTCATTAAAAACTAGCTCATTGTTAAATCTTCCTTACCGTATCTTCTGATTGAACATCTTCTGATCGTGTAATCCAATTAAATATGCGCAAGAAAAAGAAATTGAAAGATTTATCTGATGTTCTACTTCAAAAACTTTTCTGCTATCTTTATCTCGAAAACAAATCAACTCTATGAAAATCCTGCCACATATTAAATCAGATGTTAAATGCTTTTTTAACTTCACCCTCCAACGGAAACAGAGACAATTATTAGTTCGAAAGTAATACAATCAAAGAAAACTTTTGTCAAGAAACCACATATTGCGATATCTGCTGCTCGCTCCCGCTCGCAAAATAAAGTCGGGATTCTGAATTCACAATTGAGTTAAAAGACTTGGATGAAAAAAAAAGATTTCAAAGTTCAACAAATTACCTGAAAAGTAATTACACCGAAATTGTTGGAGAGCTTTGCTTCTATTACTACTCAAAAACAATTTTTTACAACGTGAAAACCATCAAATATTGTTTAAACCTGCTTGCGATATTTTTGCATAAAAACTGCGAAACAATAAACTTGCGGGTCAAGACTTTTGAAAATTTGCTGTCCTTCAAAACCAAGTAAACCATAACAAGACGAAAAGCAAAGCGCATCAAAAAACTTAGACAAGCCAAAATTGACTAAATGGTAACAAAAAATCATTTCAATTTTTTTAAAAAAGATTATGGTAAATAAGAAAATAAATTTATGAAGTCAAAAGCAGGTCATGTTATTGTTTCACAGACTTACTATAGCTTTTGAAAAAGTCATAATTGATAATCATATATTGAAGTAACTGATCTCTCATTGCTATCTTTCTATATTTCTTCAGAAAAAAATTTATATTATCGCTAGAGATCTTGTGATATTCAAATTAATTGAATATTTCTTAACTTTTGTGTTTCACTAGTTTCAATACAATGCCGCTCATTTTTCTGACATAATTTAACCATAGGAAACACGACAAATTTTCTTATCCCCAGCGAATAAAATTAACTGCCACCACATTCTTATTGCACAGGCACAGAATTGACAATCGATTCCATTAGAAATATTCTTTTCATGTTTTGTATTTCTATTTACAGCAAAGGAAAATGACATTAATTTTTTTGCTGTTTTAGCAGATTTTAATTTAGCCCAGTTCAAAATTAATGCCGAACTTGCAAAAACTTGCAAACTTTTGTTCCATAATGCCACTTTTGGAAATTTTTGCAAGTTATCTTTTCACAAAGTCAATTATACAAAATTTTTCAAAATAACGTTAAGTGTTCAAAAATTTGCAAACGATTGGAAGAGTTCGGTCCGGTTGAGTTGCACTTTATTTATCGATGTGGGTTCTTTTTGTAACCGCTTCTCGGACATTGCTTAATTCAATTGAAAAAAGGTGTACAGTAAACCTTATGAACGATATATGTGGTAAAATCATCCTGCAAAGCCCACGTTTAACAATAAGGGACAAAAATATTCAGACTTGTTTGAAAATATTTGGAAAAAATGCATTATTTTACAAAAACTTGCAAATTTGTTTTAAAATAATTGCAATTTGACATTAAGTTTAAACTAGGGTAGGGCAAGGCGATTCTGTGCACAGTTTATAGCATACGTTTGGTTAATCGCTGCAAGAAGACGCAGTTCAAAAACTTCAATTTGTTTTGAAATATTCATGATAGGTTCAAAAATAACGGAAACGACAAAGCAATGCTAATATGGAGATTATTTGATAGATTTTTTTCATATTAACAGCTTTACTTTGCCGGCAGAATTTTTTTAAAATTTGATTGCCATTATTACAAAAAAATTTCTTCCAAAATAAATATGTAATTAGAAACAAAACAATTTGTTTTCAGACCAATTAGTTAGTTCAAATTCTGCCTCAGTAATCTTGTATATAACAGTTAGCCTTAAGCAACTTTATCGGTTCCTTTGAATTTAATTTAACACGAGGGAAAATATTTTCCAACGGTTTCGCTTCTATGTTTAATGGGTAGCTTCTGGAAACAAACGTGGGATTCGTTCTCTGCATCTTTAAACAGTTGGATCATCGTCAATTTTTGTAAGTCATTTTTGTAAAAAAAATACACGTATTAGCTTAAATTCTATATACTCAGGTTTTTGTTTTCAGCAATATAAGAAAAAATAATTCGGAAAAACACCGGAAAAGTTTTGCTGTTAATTAATCGATGCGCTGGCCAAGTTTTGGAAATCGCCAAATTTTTGATGTATTAAGTGAATATACGCAAATTTTTGGAATGCAAAAAAACTGGAAGAATCTGAAGGTAATTTGGTGAAGCAAATAGTTTTCGCTGTTGCATTGCGAGATCTAGTCCCATTTTGCTCTTAATTATAAGCAAAGCGGCTACAAAAGATTCGCATACTTTTAACTTAGTTGATCTGTGTTTTAAAAATTCGACTTGAACAAATATGAGGAAGCAGATTATTGGAGAACGCTGCTAACTATCCACGATTACTAAATGAGTTGAATGTATCTTCAAATTGAACCCTTTGTATCTGTGATATTTAGCAACTGCAAAAAACTGAATTGAAACAGCCTATTGCAATCATGTTTTAAAATAGAACAAAAAAAATCCGATCGAATCATTAACTCTTCGACCAAAAATTTTACGTGAAAGTATTGTATTAAAAACAGATATTGAATATCTGTTGTTTATTACAAAATTTTCACGTAATTTTGTGGTCGGAGAAGAGTTAATAATTCTATTGAATTTTACTGAGTGAATTCAGTTTCGCCGTGCTTCTATTTGAATTCTTAAGCAAGTGATGTCAAGCCAGCAATTGAGTCAAGCTTTTTGAGATTCAAAATTAACCTGATTATCATTAGGGCTTCTACATGATGTCTTCTATAACAATTTCTTTCAATCAGGTCAAGTTTACCTGATTGATTAAAATTAATATAGAAGACATGATGCAAAAGACTATATGACAATCACGCTAATTTTGAATCTCAAAAAGCGCGATTCAAACGCTAGCTTGACATCATTTGCATAAAAATTCAGACAGAAGGACATCAAAACTGAAATTACTCAGTAAAATTGAAACCAGCTTCACTAAAGTACTCTATATTTCTGAATGAAATAAAGCCCATACCACTATCTATCGAAGAGAAAAAAATAATTAAAATTAGATGACATTTTCACCAACTAAGTCATTTGAGCGAGCGTAAATGATGTAGCCAAGATTACCCGAAGAATTGTGTGGTATAGTAGGACATTGTATCAAAAAGAGGCTATCAATTTGGGTATGCCAAATCTATTTAATTTTAAGTTAATTTTAATTTAGTTCATTTTGTTTATCATATAGTTTTAATTTCATTTCCAATTTCTTGTTTGAAGATCAAATCTTCATATTTCACGTTTCTTTATTTTGTTAACATCATGTGTCTGAAAAGCCTGTCTGTTCATGAAGTCATGTGATTTGAGTTACCGCGTTTGGAGATATTTTGTTGTGATCAAATTGTTGATCAGATTTAGTTAACTTTTATTTCCTCATTCTTCAACTTTACTAATTCAAGTTTAGTTGTCTCTCTTTCAATCTGAAATCCGCTCCGCTAAAGCGCTAAACTGTATCGAACAATTCTAAGCTATATTTCGCAAAGCGAAATACGAGTCTAGTAGATAAAGCTACTTTCGTGCCGCAAATTTCACGCAAATTCTGCACTCATAAAATCGGATTAATAAATAACAAAATTAATAGCGAATTCGCTCCGCGAAATAGCCAATAAATCTAAACGATAAATTCTGTAATTTGGAACCGCATATCTACTCGGAATACAGTAACCAAATCTGTTTGACATGGCGCAGTCAGCGCGTGAATCTCGATAAACGCCGCTGTTGATAGAACCATTTTGCGAACGTCCTACATCGGATCCTAAAATACGATGGGAAAAGTGGCGCATTCAAGTAAAACTTGCTGTCCTCGCTCGAGAAAACATCACACTAGATACGCTCCTACAACCAAAACCAACAACTGTCCGACTACCAGCTGAACCGATGTATGAGATGACAATTGAAGATGCGACGGAAGACACAGAAAGAGATCGTCAAATCAGGAACAGTCAATTGAAACTACAATGGGACTTGAAAAGCCAAAAACTGACGGAGGCAGGCATTCTGTGTGGAGCACGGCCATGGAACAAGTGTGACCAAAAATTTGTTTCACTCTTATACCTTGGTATCGGAACAGAGGGAAGCCGTCTCCTAACACAAAAATTCGCTCATGACAACATATACGATCTCGCCACCCTCAACCTGTGGGAGATGATGGAGATAGCATTCATTCGCCCAAGAAATATTAATTTCGATCGTTATTTGTTTTTCTCAAAAAAGCAGAAAAAAGGAGAAACGGTAGAACAATTCTACAGTATACTGAAAGAATTGGCGGAATATTGCGACTTCGAAAATCGAGAAGAGGTGATAATCAGAGACTTCTTCATCACAAGTATGTTGGACGACGACATCCAACGTGAACTTCTGCGTGACACAGTTGGTCCATAGAGAGCACTCAGTATAGCTGTAAATATGGAGATGAGCCATCAGAATCAGCAAAGGATTTCATCAAACAACAATAACAGCGCTGCTAACAATACAATACATGCAAAACAATCCTACAATAGATTTCGTGGCGCGAGTGCACGCGGAAATAGACAGGCAGGGTAGCAGTCAATAGAGCAGCCATTGGTCAATGTAGAGGATGTGGTCAGGCTTCGACTACAACACACCGTCAGGTTTGCCCTGCACTGGGTAAGAATTGCAATCATTGCGGTTTGCCCAACCACTTTGCCAGAGCATGTCGAAAAAACTCAATACTACACGAAATTCTTGACAAGGTAATCGTATTAATAAGGTAGAAACTGCTGAAACTACAGAACAAAATACAAATTCTGAAAATCAAAATGTTAATCATATAAATTATAATGCACAATTCAACTCTGACTACGATTCTTCAGACGGTAATTACAATGCAAAATATGACGATAACGATTGGAAATACAGACTGTCATTTGCTTCTCGATTCTGTTAGTGGTTGCACTATTATCAATATGTCACTCGCAAGGGAAATAATGTTTAATTGTGCGCAATCACATTGGTCGGAGAAAAAACCACACGAATTAAAGTTCTTTTCGAACGACTTAGTTGAAACTCTAGGAACTTTTAAAACGCCAATTCGTTGTGATGACTGGAAAATTCAAAAAGCAAAAATCACGGTAGTAGCAGACGGATTTCGACCCATTCTTGGAGGAGATCTGTTTGATCAATTTGGAATAACAATTTCACAGAAACCTTGCCCAAATACAGAAATCAATAACAAAGAAACACCCTGTGCAATAAAAAAATCACTGGCAAAAAAATTTCCTGAACTAATCTCACGAATAGGAAAATCGACGCACCTAACGGTCAATTCAAAATTTCACAGAAATTATCGAGTTACACATCAAAAAGGGAGAAAAGTGCCCATTCATCTCCAACCAAAAGTAAAAATCGAACTTGAAAAATTGTTAAATGAAGTACATATCGAAAAACTAACAAATTGCTCTGATCAGTTCTTCATATCTCCGATAGTCATTACAGTCAAAAAGGATCAATCAATCGAAAAGCATTAGTTTCCAAAATCCTGAATAAAGCTATCCAAAAAAAAACAAATATCAAATGCCGAATATAGAATCGCTAATCCAAACGGTTTCACAAACACTGTCAACCGCGCCGCAAGAGACGGCTTATTTTACAACTCACGATTTGCAGTACGCTTATTGTCAACTAAATTTACATAGTGATATGGCCCGTCATTGTAACTTCAATCTTGTAAGCGGAGATATGACCGGCACATATCGTTTTAAAACGGGTTTTTACGGTATTGCGGATATGCCAGCCGAATTTCAAAAAGCAATCGATTGTACCCTCGCCGGCTTAAACAATACATTCTGTTTTTTGGACGATATAATTATAGTGAGAAGAGAAATAGAACAACATCTCTATCTTGTCTGGAAATGTTTGATAAAAATCGATCAAGAAAATCTTCGGATAAATCTTGCAAAATGTCAATTTGTAAAAGATAAAATTGAATGGCTTGGACATAGCATAACTCAAACCGGCATAACACCATTGTCGAATAAAACGGATGCAATCGAAAAATTGTCCCCACCCTCAACTCTTAAAAAACTCAGATCCTTTATGGGATCAGTTCATCATCTGGGAAATTTTATTCCGAACTTGTCGCAATTATGATATCCACTTAGACCTCTACTTAAGAAAAATACAAAATGAGAAACAATTCAAATTGATAAAAGAGAAGACTGCCGAAACAACCGAAAATAAGCACTTTAATCCGGACTTAGAAACACGAACAAAATGCGACAACTCTCGTAAAGGTTTGGGTTGTGCATTGGAACAACGAACTCCAAACGGTTGGCACACCGTGGCATTTGCATCGCGATTCTTGAATTCTGTGGAAGATAGATATAGCATCAATGAGCTCGAGCTATTGGGTGTTGTCTGGTCTACTGAACAATTCAAATATTATTTATACGGCAAGCCATTCACCGTAATAACTGATAATAGGGCTTTGCTTTCGATCATGAGAGAAAATAGAGCTAAAAAATCCCACAATAGTCGACTAACACGTCGGGTAGATCGACTACTACATTTTGATTTTACGATCGATCATCTTCCTGGCTCAAAAATGGGCCTAATTGACTATATCTCTCGCCACCCGCAACAAAAAGCCGTTAATATATCTACTTATGATGAGCAATTCATAGTTGCTAAATTGGATGTCATTAAGCACAGCGCGAAACCCTTTTTTATTAAATGCCGAGAATTACGTCGATTTTGCAGCGCGAAATCTGTTTATAAAACAAGCCTCAAATACTCCAAATTGTACTAGAAATTCTGCAGTGAATTCGCACCGCGAAATCCAGAACATTCTGCAATTACGGAGAATGATAATTCAATTAGCAGATTAGAACCAAATAACTCAAATTCTAATACCCAAATCGAGACAGAAAACATTCCTCACTCGCTTTTTTCCTTGAATCGCTCTACCGATCAGTTGCCCACTAAATTGAATAATTTTCAACGAATCGCTAACAAGTTCAATAGTGTCCTCATGATGTCGAACTCTGATGACTAAACCCTGATGCAAGTAAAAGAATCGACACTCTCCAAAGTTAGATTTGCCGATGAGGCAGGACCATCAACGGCACCCGCAGTGGAAGCAACACCTTCTACTCCAAAAACTGATACTACAACAGTCACGTCACCTTCTACCGACGATCTGTACACAGATGCCTTCAATTTTGCACTATCCAAAATCTTTTCGAGCAAATTGATGGCCAGTCTAACCACCAAGGACGCGATCCTCAAAGAAGTAGGAGACTGCATCCTGACGGAAAACGAGGACCGATGCAAACAGATTTCAGCATACATCTAGTCTTTTTGGAAGGACTTGCACGTCAAGAATGGATGCGTGTGCATTGATGAAAGAATAGCCATTCCGAACTCTATCAAGGATGCGTACGTGGAAGCCATTCATGCAACCCACCCAGGAAGCTGGGGGATGACAGATATGGCGACACACGCATGGTGGCCGTACATGTATCGGGACATAATTTCAAAGACGGCAAAGTGCAATCCCTGTGTTAAAATCGATTTGGAGACAGTCCGTTGGAACGAACAAATTTGGGAAAAAAACTGGGACGTAGAGGCCAGAAACGACAGGGAATTAGAACACAAGAGGGACAAACTGAGCAAAGATGCGGCTAGAAGAAGGAACACGGATCCCGAAAAAGAGTCCAGAATGATTTCTCATCCTGAATTCGGTTAGCCAGTACCGCGGACAGAAGTTTCTCTAGCAGTCAAATTAGCCAAGAAGAAACCGAAGACGAACAGGTCAAAGAAAATTCTGGATGGGTTGTACGAGGTTTTGGCGCCCAGTTCTTCAGTGGTAAAAAAGGACACATGTACTTCTGTCATAAAAGAACCCGGAAAAAGAGATGTCACAATCCGCAATTCAGATTTGGCGAAATTCGGAACGAAAGCGGAGCGTCGAACTGAACTCCAAATGTACGCAAATAGGAGGCCCAAAATACCCTCCGGAAAAATAACAGAAGACCTCATAAACCAACACGCGAAAGAGGCAAGGAAGAAGTTAGAGGGAAACAAAACAATAAAACATAGAAAGACAGCCGGCGATGCTAGTGCGGTATCCTCAAATCATTCGAACGTCACAAGAGCGCTAAAAGTACGTATGCCAACGAAACCCAAAAGAACAGTCATTACAGCAACGCCACAGCCACCTACAGAAGACGCATGTGATTTCGCGCCGCTAATGGAGCTGCCATTGACATGGATTGTGATTGCGGAGCCTGCAACGAGGCCAAAATGGAAAACTGCCACCAAGGCAACAGTAGCGTTACAGCCATTAAAGAGGAAACGATCTTCTCCGTCAATCACGGAGTCGGACGAGTCATTAGCATCCGTACAAACCTGTCCACCAACAACTTCGAGCTCTACTGCACCTTCGCGAAGCAAAAAAAGGCAACTAATTAAAGAGACGCAAAAACAGAACGAATCGATTATTACATCAATTAGGAAAGCTGCCGCTCAAAGTCAAAATGTAGAAACAGATTTTATAGTGGGGCCATGTTCTCCTGTACAGACGTATCCGACCCAGTATTGCATTTCACCCAATAACGAGGTTCCAGAAACGTCAATGACAGTCGCAGAGGCAGAGAGATTATATGAAAGTGATACAGATTAAAACTTTCAAAAACATTATAGTATTACGTACAGTAACCAGTACATATATTATTAATTTTCTAATAAACTACTTCGTAATTTATTTTGTTGAGGGGGAAATGTGGTATAGTAGGACATTGTATCAAAAAGGAGTTATCGATTTGGGTATACCAAATCTATTTAATTTTAAGTTAATTTTAATTTAGTTCATTTTGTTTATCATTTAGTTTTAATTTCATTTCCAATTTCTTGTTTGAAGATCAAATTTTCATATTTCACGTTTCTTTAGTTTGTTTACATCCTGTGTCTGAAAACCCTCTCTGTTCATGAAGTCTTGTGATTTGAGTTGCCGCAGATGGAGATATTTTGTTGTGATCAAATTGTTGATCAGATTTAGTTAATTTTTATTTCCTCATTCTTCACCTTTCCTAATTCAAGTTTAGTTGTCTCTCTTTTAATCTGAAATCCGCTCCGCTAAAGCGCTATACTGGATCGAACAATTCTAAGCTAAATTTCGCAAAGCGAAATACGAGTCTAGTAGATAAAGCTAATTTCGTGCCGCCAATTTCACGCATATTCTGCACTCATAAAATCGGATTAATAATTTACAAAATTAATAGCGATTTCGCTCCGCGAAATAGCCAATAAATCTAAACGATAAATTCTGTAATTTGGCACCGTAAACCTACTCGGAATACAGTATCCGAATCTGTATGACAAAGTGTTAACCGGACCAAAACGCATGTTTTGTGTCCTAATAAGCAGCTATAAATTCTCAGAAAAAAACAAATGACAAAACTTATACAGAGGTTTAATGTTATATGTTTTAAAAAATACTTTACCTTGTGTGACAATTTTGAAATAGTTTTTCATTGTAGCTATTATCTCAAACCATTCCGTTTAGCACAAAATTTCTCACATCATTTGTTTATTTTTGGCTTAACTTATGGCCCCTCTTGTTCACAATATGCGCGAAAAACTGCGTTAGAACTGATATAGATATTTCAGCAACAATCTTAACGACAAGTAATTAGACCCTCGTGGCATATTTTAGACACTAACTTTTGAAAAAACCTCGGAAATTACCTACTGGTCAATTTTGACTAAATTAAAAGGTTCAGCACCTGTTTATAATGGAGTTTAAGAGGTACCATAATTCAAGCTAAGGTTTTTCTATGGTAAGTTCAAGTCTACCAGGGTACTGTGGCAGATGAAATACTGAAGGTATACCTCCAACCATTCAGAGACTGAGAAGACTTTATTCTCTTTTATATATATATATGTATATATATATATATATATATATATATATATATATATATATATATACATATATGTGTATATATATATATATATATATATATATATATATATATACATATATATATATATATATATATATATACATATATATATATATATATATATATATATACATATATATGTATCTATATTATAGACCGTTAAAATTGAAGTATTCCTTCAATGTTTTATTGAGTCGTTTAGTGTTAGAGAACTAGGTAAGTCTACTTTGCGCGCAGAAATATGTACCTCTAACTCTCTAATCCCTAACGCTTTAAAAGGAGCCCTAGAAGGGTCAGCCTTGGTCGTTTCTCAAGTCAGTCAAAAGTCTTTACGTAAGAAGACATTTTGACATGTGTTCTTTTTATGATTCCAGGAGTTAAGGTATTTTAAGATAAATTTAAGCTTTGGATGTGCCAGCATCCACGGTCAAAACGAGGTAGTTCAACGATAGTAGGATTTTTGTCCGAAAATTTTAAGAGACATTTAACTCTTCAGACAAATTATTTATTTTTCTTAGTTAAGATGAACTAGTTAAGGTAACTGGACAAAAATTGGGCATTTTGGGGATGATACCCATGTACCATATAGTTTGAAAAGACTATAAGAGTCTCGAATTATATAATCTGAGTCCAATAATATCAGTTCTCGGCCCTAAATTGGAGAGAAATTGGATTTCACTACCGAAAATTCTGATCAAGTAGTGGCTCAATTTCTGTGTACGATCAAAAGAACATCGGTTTCCCAAACTGTTGATGGCCCAACGGTATGTTCGGCCCTTCATGTCATAGTCTGGAAATTGACGTCAGAAGAGATCTTAAAAGTCTCGTGGTGGGAAATTTTGACTAACTTACACGGTCCAGCACCTGTGTAGAATTTTGGTTAAACAATTTTCACGTGTCCAGCTAAGGGCCTTCTATGGTAAGTTGAGTTCGAGCACGGTCTATTCATTGGTCAAGAAAGGTCTAGTTAAGCGTTGCAAAATATTGTCACGAATGCTCTTTTCATATTTTGACGTTTTCCAACGTTTTCCGACGTTTTCCTGCGTTTTCCAATGTTTTCCTTTGTTTGTTAGTAAGAATAAACTTAAGCAGCAAATACATGGGCTGAGCGAAAGCCGAGAAGAGCACTGAGGTTGAGCTGAGGTCTTTTCCTGGACTATATAAGACGAGCATGGTTTTTTCGTACGACTTTTTGACCGAGCATGTCTTTTTATAAATAGTGCTTGGAATGGCGTTTTGTGTTCTTGACGGTAACGTTTCTATAGTATATAATAAACATTTCTTCACATACAGTTCTATATTGACACTGACAATCAAAATATGTACCTTTAATATATTTTAACTAAGTAATCCCATGTCTGCTTTTGATCATGCAGCCCAAACATATCCCGTGTTGAGAAATACCGACGAAAACGGTGTAAGAAGCGTCGGTTTTTGTCGGTTTTTGTTGGTTTCATCGGTGTTGCTTTTAAGAAGCGTCAGTTTTTGACGTTTTTTTTCGGTTTCTGTCGGTTCTGTCGAAATAATCGGTATTGTTATAAAGGAGCGTTACGTGCTCGTTTTTAACTTATTTTTATTGTTGCCATGATTAGACGTTTTGATTTAGGTTGATTAGATGAGAGGTATTGGTGTGTTCAAAGCTGGCCGATAAAAAAAACACTGAATTTCCATATGAGTATAAATAGGTCAATGAGCCTAAAAATAACACAAATGGCAGTGTAAAGATATAACATAAATCAAAAGTAACAGATAAAAGATTTTCTTCTCTAGGTAGAAGAAACAAATTCTAAGCTCCCATGTGAGAATACAAACTCAAAAATGAAGCGTTAGTTAAATTTAAAAGCTTTCCAAGAAACATTACCGACAATGTTTCCCATTGGGTCCTTCTGAAAATTTTGGAAAAAGTAGTTTTTGAAAACCTTTTTAACCCGCCTGTTTGACTCATTTACTTTTAAGTTTTTTCCAAGACAATTATTAAATGATAAGCCTCTTCGGATGACACTTTTGTGCAGCCATGATGTTTTTGACCTCTCTTCAATAAAAATAGTTTTCGTTCATGAATGTCTGTAAAACTTATAAGTTGGCAAGCTAAGTCCTGTTATTCTCCGGAAGGCAGGCTTCTTAAATGTCAAGAATTGATTGACATACAGTGCTGTTCTGTATTCAAGCAATTGTTTAATTGGTAGTATTTAAGTATCTAGTTTGATACTAAGTGGAGAACTGTCAAATCGTTGAAAATGACAATCTTTAACTGCCCAATTGAGTTGCTTTTCTAAGGTTTTCAGCAGATTTTTTGAAATTGACGAAAGCAAAACAGCTGAGTGCTGGAGATGACTAATTACAACAGAATTCAATAGGATTTTGCGCCAATGGTATTGTGATACGTTTCTCAGGACAAAAAGCGTTTTTATTCCTTGCGCCATCTTGCTGGGTATTTGTTTAACTTATTATTGGTAGAACAATTTTTTGTCCCAAAAAACTCCTAGATATTTTACATTCTCAACTTCTTTTATTATATGGTTGTCAACTTTAACAGACTCTTCTGCGGATGAAGTGCCAACGACAATGAACTCAGTTTTTTCTCTGAATTCAGTTTTAAAGAAGGCTATGAAAAATAGTCAACAAGAGAATAAATTGATTTCTCTAAATGAAGCTTGCAATCAATAATTTTTTTGCCGAAAGTATAGACAACTGCATCGTCAGCGTATTTGATTAAACTGCAGTTGATGAAACTTGGTAGATCAGTTACATATAGTTTGAAAAGGAGTGGTCCTAGAACTGTGCTTTTTGGAACTCCCTGCTTGACCTCCAGCCAGTCAGATTCAGCTTCTGGTATCACTACTCGTTGGTGTCGGTTACTGAGGTAACTCTTAATGAAAAGGATAGCCAAAGAGGAGAAACCAAGGTGTTTAAGTTTTTCTAGTAAAAGCGAGTGGTCAATTGAATCAAAAGCTTTTGAAAAATCTAAAAACGCTGCAGTGACCACTTTTTTCATCAGGTTTTGTCTTACAGTTTCTGACAGATAAACAAGAGCATCAATTTTTGAAAATTTTTTCCTGAATCCAAACTGTGTTTTCGATAGGAGGTTGTATTTTGTTAGGTGTTCCTCTATTTGATCTTTGGTTAATATCTCAAGAACTTTTGACAAAGCAGGCGTTACAGAAATAGGCCTATAAATCAGCGGATTTTCAGTATCTCCTTTTTTGTGGATAGGTGTAATATTTGCCAATCAGTAGAGAAGGAAAATTGTTTTGTTTAAGAAATCCGTTAAAGAGAAAACATATCGGATGGGCTACAATATGAGCACCATCTTTTAATACCCAAGCCGGAATAGTCGACGAACCAAATGGTTTGTTTTTATGGAGGTTGTTGAGAGCTTTACGATACTCAAATGTGGTAAAGAAACGAAACGAGAACATATTAGGGTTGACCTGCTGAAAGTTTTGTTTAATGGTTGGTTTATTCAACTTATATTCACCAAGTTTATTAAATTTGTAGTTCAGCAAATTCGCTGTTTTTTTGCTGTCAGTTATTAAATCCTCGAAGCAGTTTTTAAAGAAAGAATTTTAGTTCCAGTTCTAGATTTATTTCTGACTTCGTTGATCAGATTCCATTGTTTCCTGGAGCTGTTAGCAGACTCAATCAACTGTGTTTGGAAGCGTTCATAATCTTTCGTATACTCTTTACTCGTCAGAACTTTTAGTTTTAGAAAATTATCAATATTTTCTGATAGTAGAAAATCGTTCCTCTTTTTATTGAGGCATTTTGTTGTGTTTGGGACAAACTAATCTGCAAGTGAAAAATTAGGTTTGTGATTTCGTATAAAATTTTTTCTGACGGGTGCATGTAATCTGATTACATTTTCAATCAGACTTTAAAAACGTGAGAACATATCTTCGATATCTTTAGATTCATAGATGAGGCTCCATTTAATGTTATTTAGAGAATTTCTGAATTTACGGGGATCGTAACTACGCTTATCAAATATCCATTTCCTGAGTGGATTTTGTTTTTGAGTCAGCGTGAAATCAATGAACAGAATTTGTGCTAGATGATCGCTTTTGATAGGAGAGTCGAATACATAATAGTATTTCCCTCTCAGCCCATTATCAGTTGTGATATAATCTAATAAACTGCAGCTACCGTTCCGGTGACATGTTGCAGTTCTTGAATTCATCACGAGCAATTCTTAAGGTAGATTAATTGTGTCTAGTTTTTGTCTTTCTTTGTTGTTCAAGTAATCAATGTTGTATTCTCCTATTAGGCATATTGATTTTTTTTCAGTGGAAGCCTTATCAATGCATAAAGCCAATTCATTCAAAAACTGTAAAACTGTAAACAAAATTTCTTATTTGGATTGTAAGGAATATTAATCAAGATACTTTTGTGATAGGATAAATTGCATTCAACCCATGGACTTTCAAAAGGTTTGGACACGTTGTAAAGGTCATTCCTGATTTTCGAATTGCAAAGTTTTGGTACTAATAATAACAATCCTCGTCCTCCTGTAGATCACATCTGTGGATATCAAACTGATAGGGATTAGGGTTATAAAAACTATTATTATCAGTACTAGTCAACCAGGTTTCTGTTAAACCATAAATACAATTTTGACCAATGTTATTGAGTAAACTTTTCAACTGTAGATGCTTTTTCTGGATACTTTGACAGTTAGCATGAACAATTTTCAGTTGCATGGGCCAAATTTTTACATTTTGTGTGTATACTACTTAAGATTTCCAAAGGCTCAGGGTTTCTTTCAATATCCCCGTGAATTAACATACGTAAATGAACATATAGAAGTAAAAAGGGCCCAGATGAGGAAAAACATACGAAGCCGTAAACTTCCAGCAGGTCAGTTTTTATCAAACACAAATCAAGTTTTTTCATTTTAGAAATGTAAGTCAGGCTCAGTGGCGTGGTAAAGTTTAAAACCACTGTTTGCCTCGTCAAAAAACAATAACATAAATTTCTCAGAACTACAGCTTTCAACATTTTACTCAGTTATTGATGTCAAACCGCTCGTTCCCAATGAATCCAACAAACTGTCAAAATGTTTCCATTTATTTCATCTAAATGTCAAGGTTTGACAACAATTAATATGTATGATAACGATTAATTGATTGGTTGTTGTTGGGAGGCTGCGAAAAATAGCGTTGCTGATAATTAGAGAACTTATTCTGCATTTTATAAGAAGCGTTAGATGTTACTTTGCTGAAGTCAATAACCCCATTTGAGGTTTTTAATAGGTATCCTAGCAGTATGCTTTTCAGGAATGGTATTCCCAACTTATAATTTAAATGCACATTGTCATGGTACATTCATGGCACATTGGGTTGAAATGTGTGATGCGTGGATTGCAGGTTGGAACACATCAAATAATATCAATTAGCTTAACCACTACAATTGCATTATCAACATTCCCATAAGTACTATTCAGCAAATCATTGAAAACTGCAATTTTTTCATTTTTATCACTCTTTATAGGTATCTCCCTATAGGGAGGAATTTCCTTGCATTTATCAAAGAGTTTTTGACAGTCAGCAAACAAATTTTTACCATTTTTGGAAGATTTTGAAACGCTATTAGTCCCATCCTGCAAAATTAGGTTTTTAGTTTTTTTGATTCATACTTGTCAACAACTTTTGGTTTTTCAAGCGTCGAGGAACCCGGTAGGCATGAAATGCAACGTCCAGTGGAATACTTGCATCGTCATACAGTTTTGCTATGATGCTACTACCCAAAACACAATTCTCCTGCAAAGTCGAGAAATCATTTTTTTTTTTGAAATCTCTGACCTGTTCCTGGAACAAACCGAAGCCATTGGGGGATGATGCTGACTGTTTCTCAGACTTGTTGTCTTGCTCTCCTCCAAGGCAGGGATGAGCGTCAATTTTCGTTTTGAGTCCCGTTAACACTTGTTCAATAAATAATTCTTGACGATGTAACTTATTAAACAAATCAACATGAAGTTTGTAGGAAAAAGTATCTTTATTTAGCTGTTTCCATTCATCAAGAGTTAGCAGTTTGGGAATTTGACAGCTGTTATCTATATTCATTGCTTTTATCTTCACAGGAAATGTTTTATGTAAAGGAAACTGTTAGAATTTGTTCCATTTAATGTGCACGAAACGATTTTGTGTATACAAAAAAAGAGCATTGAAAGGTCAACTGTTTGAATGAACTGTAAAATGAGCGTCTGATGAACTGTAAAATGAGCGTCTGATGATCAGAGCAGATCACATTTTAGTATGCAAGAAAACAAGGTGGAGGATAATTCTATTTTTCCAAAGCAACTGGAGGCTCTGGTGAGAATGTATATAAAAATTGGTCTAAACTCAAAGGCGTCCCTGGGGAGTTTCAACTCGATGACCCATCGTGAACTGATTGGTTGCTGGGTGAAGAATAAAATTAGACCTGATCTGATTGTCAAACTTCGAGTTTTAGTTTTGAAGCATAAAACTGGGGAACGAGTTCAACCATCATGTTATGAAATTAGAAAAAGTGGAAACAATTTTTGTTGAACCACTACCTGATTACAAAATCCAAACATTTCTTTTACTTTTTTTAGCGGTGCTAAAAAAGGACCTGTCAATTAAAAATAATTTTTCTCAATAAAAATTTACAAATTATATCTAATTCTACTAAATAACAACGAATTTTTGTAAATATTCACAATTTAATTTGCACTTACAATTTATGTACATTTAATACACACAACAAATTTTGCTTTATTCCGGAGCTTTCGAAATTTGTTTTTGAATTATTTTCTTTTCTTTTCACGAACAAGATGTAATGCTATCATTCCTATCTGTTGTTATCTTTGAGGCTTTGGTCTTGACAAAAAATCAAATTAGCAAACATCAAATTTTTTCAAATTTCAAATTTGCTTTTGATTTAGTGTTTTAAAGCTAATTCACTCCACAAAAGTTGTGCGTATTTATTTGCGGTTTGTTTCATTGATGTAGATCGCTTCAGTTGTCATTTGTTTTTCAATCCCGTGACATGCGTCGAGTATTTCCCGTTCAAATTATGCGCTGTTCGACAGCATTCATCGAGAAGTTGTCCCACCAGAGACTTTTTTTGATGCTCTGAAACTCCAGTACTAACAGAGATGGAATTGCAACCATTAGATGTAAATTTTTATGCAACATGCGATATAGTTTTTCTATCAAAAGATGTCCTCAGAGTGGTCGAGCAATTTTTAATTCCCTCGTCGTGAAAAACGCTTGAAAATCACACAAGCTTTGAAGTCTAATCTCATTTTTTTTTGTTTTTGTTGCATATTGTAGTTTTTTCTCGGGAGGTCTTTTTCTCAACAGCTCAACAGTTCTTTTGTGATTATCATATCCAAAGTGTCATAAACTATACTGGATGACTGCTCAGTTGGGTAAGGGTTATTTATCCAGATCTCTTGGTTTTATTAGGAGTCCAATCACTGCATGCACCGAAGATTCTAAGTGTAGTTTCTCAATTTTTACTATAAGATGTTAGCGGGGAAAGCATTGAAATTTATTTTTAGCTGATATCAGCACTTTTGACACAAATAATCAGCCAATTTTACTGTCTTCTTTTATGTTTATGTTGAGATCTGGTGAGGCCAATTTTCCCTTCCCATTGAGTCTCTATATGGAGATCTGTATTTTTTTATGAAGTGAAATTGCAAGGTACTCTTAAGAATTCGCTTTTAGACTGAACACTTTTTTATTCTACATAGTTTTGAACAATTTCAGTTACTGTTTGTTCTCTCTCATACCAATTTCTGCGCAAAAAAAGCAGATCCAAACAACTTACTGTGTATTATTAAGATCCGCGCAAATAGTTCCATGGCATTATACATGAAATCAGTTTTTACATAAATTTCATTGGACAATTTTCCCTGGGAAAATAGCGCCTCGCCATTAATCAATGCACGTTCCCTTCATGTTAGGATTTTTGCACTTCCCTCCTTCATTTTCTGCAGAACGTTCAAAAATTTTATCCACAAATTTGAAAAATTTGACCACGGCTAAACCGCCCAAATGCATTTTCAATCTGTCATTATAATTAATGTAAACATTCGTTACGTCTATTCTCAAAAAGGATTTCATAGCTGACCCGGAATCTCGGTAACCTCGTCAGTGTAGTTTAGTTCGTTAAAAGCAATTTTAATTGCCTTTTAACTAGCATGTTTGTAACTTGTCTAACAGCAAAATCGCAGATTCAGACCATTGGAAAATCTTTCCTTCTTGAGTTTACACAACATTATTTGTATGCTAATGTTGTATTTAAAAATCAAAGATCTGTAAAGATTTTGATTATCTGACGGAGAAGTCAACCAATTTGTCAAATTAATCAGAGAAAAACGAAATAATTTTATATATTAAAAAAATACACGTTAACAAATACCGTCAACTTGATAATTCGAATATACATATGAGCCATACTATCAAAGTTTTGGTTTAAGAGTCAATATAATCACCTGATAACTCAACAAGCAGTTCTGCCACCATAAGATGTTCTACTAAACATCTCCAAATTGATAAACCGAACTTACTTATGAGCCATACTATCAGTATTTTGCCTTTCGGATCAGAATAACTACCTGATAAATTATCAAAAATGTCGGCCACCGTAAAACGTTTAATTTAAAATTTAACGAAGATAAAAAAGAACACAATTGTGTAGCAATCTTGAAGGAGAACAGTACAGTCTATCCATAATAAGACCTCTTGGACAAATAGTGGGCTTGTTAAATTAAAAACACAAAACTCTTCATGCTGTTTAAAAACCAAACATCTCTTTTACTTCTTTTTTGCGATGCAAAGAAAACGACCTGTCAATTTAAAGATAATTTGCTCAATAAGAATTTAAAAAATATATCTATTTATACAAAATGGAAAATATTTGGAAATATTTACCAATTAAATTGAATTTACAACCTTTTCTCGCATTTAATACACTGAACAAAATATATTTTTATTCTGTAGTTTTCAAAATTACTGATTATTTTGTTTTTTTTTCTTGATTAGGATGAAATGCCATGAATCCTATCTGTTGTTATCTTTAAGGTTTTGCTCCTGGAGAAAAATACTATCTAGCAAATACCAATTTTTTTATAACTTAATACGTCAAATTTGCTTTTGAATTAGTTTTTAAATTTCAATTCACGTTCCCAATGTTTTTGTGCGTTTTTATTTGCGGTTTCTTACTGAACTAAATTGCTTCATTTTTTTTAGTTTTCAACCCCACGCCCCGTTTTAATTATGCGCTGTTCGCAATCATTCATCGAAAATCTTTCCCACCAAATAATCTCTCTTTTGATGCTCTTATTTTCCTGTGGTAGCATACATTGAAATGCATCCACAACTTACAAATTTTTATACACCATGCAATTTCAGGCTTCTGTCAAAAAGTGTCCTGTGAGTGGGTAGGATCGTTTCTAATATTTTGATGTAAAAATAATTTGATTATCACACAATTCTTTAAGTGTACTCTCAAAACCTTTTCGGTTGTGTTGCTTGATATTGTTCTTCATCCAGAGGTCTTGTTCTCAACATTTCTTTTGTGATTATCTTAACTAAAGTGTCATAAACTATGCTGCATGACTGCTCAGTTGAGTAGGGTCTAGTTTTGAAGATCTCATAATTTTTTTTAGGAATTCAATCACTGTATGGACTGAAGATTATATGAATATTAATTCAATTTTTCCTGAAAAGGTAACCGCTGAAAGCTACTGAAACTTCGGACTAAACCGGTATCGGCACTTTTGATTCCAATGAACAACTAATTTTTTTGTCTTCGTTTAGGCTTAAGTTCAGATCTGGTGAGGCGAAGTTTCCATTCCCTTCGGATCTCCATAGGGTGATCTGTATTTTTGTGAATTGAGTTTGCGTACTCAAACTACACTTGAGGGTTCACTTTTAGAATGAACATTTTATACTCTACTTTCTTTTGAAAAATTTCAGTTAATGTGTGCTCTCTGTTATACCATTTTCGGCACAGAAGAAAGAGATTCGAACAATTTCCCGTTCAGTAATTCCACGGCATTTTACATGAAACCAGTTTTTACAAGAATTGATTTAGACACATTTCCGCCTTAAGTTAACGCGTCGCCTGTAATTAATGCATGTTCCATTCATGTTAGGCGTTTTGCATTTCCCTGTTTCAAGTTGCTGCAAAGAATTGCAAAACATTCAATCATAAATTTGACGTAGTCGACCATGGCTAAGCCGTCCAAACGCATTTTCAATCTGTCTTTTTATTTAAAGTAAACGTTTGTTACGTCTATTCTCAAAAAGCATTCCATAGCTGACCCGGAATCTCGGGAACCTCGTCAGTGAAGTTTAGTTCTTTAAAAGCAATTTCAATTGCCTTTTAACTAGCATGTTTTAAACTTTTCTAACACCAAAATCGCAGTGTCAAATCATCGGAAAATCTTTTCTTCTTGAGTTTTCACAAAATTGTTTGTATGCTAATGGCGTATTTAAAAATCAACGATCTGATTAAAGATTTTGATTATCCGAAGGAGAAGTCATTCAATCTGTCAAATTAATCCAAGAAAAAAGGAACAGTTTTATACATTAAAAAAAATACACGTTAATAAATACCGTCAACTTGATAAGTCGAATATACATATGAGCCATACTATCAAATATTCGGTTTAAGCGTCAATATAATCACCTGATAACTCAACAACCAGTTCTGCCAACATAAGAAGTTCTACTAAAGATGTCAAATTGATAAATCGAATGTACGTATGAGCCATACAATCAGTTTTGTGGCTTTCGGGTTGGAATATTTACCTGATAAATTAACAAACATGTCGGTCACCGTAAAACGTTCTACAGCAAGAAATTTACTGAAAGAAAAAAGGAACAAAATTGTGTAGCAATCTTGAAGGAGAACAGTACAGTCTAGCCGTAATAAGACCTCTGGGACAAATAGTGGGGTTGTTGGATTAAAAACACAAAAATCCTTACTGCTGTTTAAAAACCCAACATCTTTTTACTTCTTTTTTGTGATGCAAGGAAACGACCTATCAATTTAAAGATAATTTGCTCATTAAGAATTTAAAAGATATATTTAATTAAACAAAATGGAAAATATTTGGAAAAATTTACCAATTAAATTGCATTTACAACCTTTTCTTGCATATAATACACTAAACAAAATATATTTTTATTCTGTAGTTTTCAAAATTTCTGATTATTTTGTTTTTTTTTCTTGATTAGGATGAAATGCCATGAATCCTATCTCTTGTTATCTTTAAGGTTTTGCTCCTGGAGAAAAATACTATCTAGCAAATACCAATTTTGTTATAACTTAATACGTCAAATTTGCTTTTGAATTAGTTTTTAAATTTCAATTCACGTTCCCAATGTTTTTGTGCGTTTTTATTTGCGGTTTCTTACTGAACTAAATTGCTTCATTTTTTTCAGTTTTCAACCCACGCCCCTTTTATAATATGCGCTGTTTGACATCATTCATCGAAAATTGTTCCCACCAAATAATCTCTCTTTTGATGCTCTTATTTTTCTGCGGTAGCATACATTGAAATGCATCCATAACTTACAAATTTTTATACACCATGCAATTTCAGGCTTCTATCAAAAAGTGTCCTGTGAGTGGGCGGGCTCGTTTCTATTATTTTGATGTAAAAATAATTTGAATATCACACAATTTTGTAAGTGTACTCTCAAAACCCTTCCGGTTGTTTTGCCTGGTATTGTTCTTCATCCAGAGGTCTTGTTCTCAACATTTCGTTTGTGATTATCTTATCTAAAGTGTCATAAACTATGCTGCATGACTGCTCAGTTGGGTAGGGTTTATGTTTCAAGATCTCATAATTTGTTTTAGGAGCCCAATCACTGTATGTACTGAAGATTATATGAATACTAATTCAATTTTTCAATAAAAGGTAACCGCTGAAAGCTACTGAAACTTCGGACTAAACCGGTATCGGCACTTTTGATTCCAATGAACAACTATTTTTTTTGTCTTCGTTTAGGCTTAAGTTCAGATCTGGTGAGGCCAAGTTTCCATTCCCGTCGGATCTCCATTGGGAGATCTGTATTTTTGTGAATTGAGTTTGCAAACTCAAACTACACTTGAGGGTTCACATCTAGAATGAACATTATATACTCTACTTTTTTTTGAATAATTTCAGTTAATGTGTGTTCTCTGTTGTACCATTTTCTGCACAGAAGAATGAGATTCGAACAACTTCCCGTTCAGTAATTCCACGGCATTTTACATGAAACCAGTTTTTACATGAATTGAATTAGACACATTTCCGCCTTAAGTTAATGCGTCGCCTGTAATTATTGCATGTTCCATTCATGTTAGGCGTTTTGCATTTCCCTGTTTCAAGTTGCTGCAATGAATTGCAAAACATTCAATCATAAATTTGACATAGTCGACCTAGGCTAAGCCGTCCAAACGCATTTTCAATCTGTGATTTTATTTACAGAAAACGTTTGTTACGTCTATTCTCAAAAAAGATTTCATAGCTGACCCGGAATATCGGGAACCTCGTCACTGAAGATTAGTTCTTTAAAGGCAATTTCGATTGCCTTTTAACTAGCATGTTTTTAACTTTTCTAACACCAAAATCGCAGTGTCAAATCATTGGAAGATCTTTCCTTCTTGAGTTTTCACAATATTATCTGTATGCTAATGGCGTTCTTAAAAATCAACAATCTGATTAAAGATTTTGATTGTCTAAAGGAGAAGTCATCCAATCTGTCAAACTGATCCAACAAAAATGGAACAATTTTATACATTAAAAAGATACACCTTAATAAATACCGTCAACTTGATAAGTCGAATATGCATATGAGCCATACTATCAAGTTTTCGGTGTAAACGTCATTATAATCACCTGATAACTCAACAACCAGTTCTGCCAACATAAGAAGTTCTACTAAACATCGTCAAATTGATAAGTCGAATGTACGTATGAGCCATGCTATCAGTTTTTTGGCTTTTTTTAAATTAACAAACATGTCGGTCACCGTAAAACGTTTAAATTGAAATTTAACGAAGATAAAAAAGGAACACAATTGTGTAGCAATCTTGAAAGAGAAAAGTACAGTCTAGCCGTAATAAGACCTCTGGGACAAATAGTGGGGTTGTTGGATTAAAAACACAAAAATCCTTACTGCTGTTTAAAAACCCAACATCTCTTTTACTTCTTTTTGGTAATTCAAAGAAAACGACCTGTCAATTAAAAGATAATTTGCTCATTAAGAATTTAAAAAATATATCTAATTATACAAAACGGAAAACATTTGTAAATATTTACAAATTAAATTGAATTTAAAACCTTTTCTTGCATTTAATACATGAAACCAGTTTTTACATGAATTGAATTAGACACATTTCCGCCTTAAGTTAATGCGTCGCCTGTAATTATTGCATGTTCCATTCATGTCAGGCGTTTTGCATTTCCCTGTTTCAAGTTGCTGCAATGAATTGCAAAACATTCAATCATAAATTTGACATAGTCGACCTAAGCTAAGCCGTCCAAACGCGTTTTCAATCTGTGATTTTATTCAAAGAAAACGTTTGTTACGTCTATTCTCAAAAAAGATTTCATAGCTGCCCCGGAATATCGGGAACCTCGTCACTGAAGATTAGTTCTTTAAAAGCAATTTTGATTGCCTTTTAACTAGCATGTTTTTAACTTTTCTAACACCAAAATTGCAGTGTCAAATCATTGGAAGATCTTTCCTTCTTGAGTTTTCACAATATTATCTGTATGCTAATGGCGTTCTTAAAAATCAACGATCTGATCAAAGATTTTGATTATCTGAAGGAGAAGTCATCCAATCTGTCAAAATGATCCAAGAAAAATGGAACAATTTTATACATTAAAAAGATACACCTTAATAAATACCGTCAACTTGATAAGTCGAATATACATATGAGCCATACTATCAAGTTTTCGGTTTAAGCGTCAATATAATCACCTGATAACTCAAAAACCAGTTCTGCCAACATAAGAAGTTCTACTAAACATCGTCAAATTGATAAGTTGAATGTACGTATGAGCCATACTATCAGTTTTTTGGCTTTTTTTAAATTAACAAACAGGTCGGCCACCGTAAAACGTTTAAATTAAAATTTAACGAAGACAAAAAAGAAACACAATTGTGTAGCAATCTTGAAAAAAAACAGTGCAGTGTAGCCGCAATAAGACCTCTGGGACAAATAGTGGGGTTGTTGGATTAAAAACACAAAAATCCTTACTGCTGTTTAAAAACCCAACATCTCTTTTACTTCTTTTTTGTAATGCAAAGAAAACGACCTGTCAATTAAAAGATAATTTGCCTATTAAGAATTTAAAAAATATATCTATACAAATTAAATTGCATTTAAAACCTTTTCTTGCATTTAATACACTCAACAAAATATATTTTTATTCCGTAGTTTTCAAAATTTCTAATTATTTTGTTAGTATTATTAGTATGAAACGCCATCAATCCTATTCTTTGTTATTTTTAAGGTTTCGATCATGGAGAAAAATCCTATCTAGCAAACACCAATTTTTTTATATGTTAATACGTCAAATTTGCTTTTGAATTAATTTTTAAGTTTCAATTCACGTTCCCAATGTTTTTGTGCTTTTTTATTTGCGTTTTTTTGCTGAAGTAGATTGCTTCAAATTTCTTCTACTTTTCAATCCCACGCCCCGTTTGAATTATTCGCTGTTCGATATCATTCATTGAAAATTTTTCCCACCAAATAATCTCTCTTTTGAAGCTCTTTTTTTCCTGTGGTCGCATACATTGAAATGCATCCATAACCAACAAATTTTTATACACCATGCAATTTCAGGCTTCTATCAAAAAGTGCCCTGTGATTGGGCGGGCTCGTTTCTAATATTTTGATGTAAAAATAATTTGAATATCACACAATTCTTTAATTGTACTCTCATAACCTTTTCGGTTGTGTTGCTTGGTATTGTTCTTCATCCAGAGGATTTGTTCTCAAAATTTCTTTTGTGATTATCTTATCTAAAGTGTCATAAACTATGCTGCATGACTGCTCAGAAGAAAGATATCCAAATAACTTCTTGTTCAATAATTCCACGGCATTTTACATGAAACCAGTTTTTACATGAATTGCATTGGACACCTTTCCCCCATAAGTTAACGCGTCGCCAGCAATTAATGCATGTTCCCTTCATGTTAGGCGTTTTGCTCTTCCCTGTTTCAATTTGCTGCAAAAAATTGCAAAAGTTTCAACCATAAATTTCACATAGTCGACCAAGGCTAAGCATTCCGAATGCATTTTCAATCTGTCATTTTATTTATTGTAAACATTCGTTACGTCTATTCTCAAAAAGGATTTCATAGCTGACCCGGAATCTCGGGAACCTCGTCAGTGGAGTTTAGTTCTTTAAAAGCAATTTCAATTGCCTTTTAACTAGCATGTTTTTAACTTTTCTAACACCAAAATCGCAGAGTCAAACCATTGGAAGATCTTTCCTTCTTGAGTTTTCACAATATTATTTGTATGCTAATAGCGTATTTAAAAATCAACGATCTGTTTAACGATTTTTATTATGTGAAGGAGAAGTCATTCAATCTGTCAAATTAATCAGGTTAAAATGGAACAATCTTATACATTAAAAAAATACACGTTAATAAATACCGTCAACTTGATAAGTCGAATATACATATGAGCCATACTATCAAATTTTCTGTTTAAGCGTCAATATAATCACCTGATAACTCAACAAGCAGTTCTGCCTCCAAAAGATGTTCTACTAAACATCGTCAAATTGATAACATCGCCATCAATCCTATCTGTTGTTATCTTTAAGGTTTTGATCATGAAGAAAAATCCAATCTAGCAAATACCAATGAAATCTAACATCAATGGAATGTTTTATTCTGAAAAAATATATATTAATGAGGTATAATATTGATGAGGAATAATAGAAAGACAATTATTGTAACCGTATCGGTGACGAGCAAGAGTGTAACCAAACGCAATCAACTGAAAGCCCATATCAATAAAAAAGTGAAGTTAAGATTAAAAGCAGACCAGTTTTTTGTAATTATATGATTCATGCTCGCAGCAATGACTAACCTGTAACCAGCTCAAACGAAGAAAAAAGTATCCAAAACAAAGAGCAAAGAAACCCCTTGACGGTTTTCAAAAATTTTTCCCCCGGAACCAGAGTAATAAAAACTGTTACCACCACATCTTAAATTTTTTAGCCAGGTTAACGATCAGACACATCAAAATAGCCCATGCTGTCTCAAGGGAAGAGCGGTTAACCACGTTTAAAATAATATCAATTCCTTGAATCGAACAGATCACAGAGGGAAAATGTTCATAGGAGCTGTTTATCGTTTTTATCATGACAAAAAAGCATTATTTACTGAAAATTGAAGATAACTAAAAATTGCCAATAAATTAAAAATATCAAAATTTAACTTTTCAATACTTGTTAAACTGAGAATCAGAAAGTAGTGTGTTTTTTACCAGCAGCAGGAAATAATGGCTTAGGTATTTTACGAGGAAAAGCCTCTGAGAAAATTGAATTCCATGTTTATGATTCCTGAAACGCCAGTGAACGAGTCGCTGGTATATCAGGGATCCCAAATTGACATTCCCAGGTTACCCACCTTAGACGAAACTTTGAAAACTTACTAAGACTTATAAGCTGCCGTAGAAAACTTACAAAACTTTGTACGGCACCGTATAAGGCCGTAATAAGTTTTCTACGGCACCGTACCCAATTGATGTAAATACTGATTTTTAGAGTCTAAATCCCTAAAATCGACTTTAAATCTATCGCTTATCTAATACAACTCACTTTTTCATCACTTTATGGCACTGGGTATAACTTTTTAAATCTCTGAAAAATTACAAAACTTAGTACGGTGCCTTATAAGGCCGTATCAAGTTTTGTAATTTTTCTAAGGTAAAGTTTTCGAACTTTAATTTGCTCTGCAGGTAGGCCTTGTGGTCAAAAAAATTACCTCGAAACAGTTCGAAGTTGCAAAAACTTCTTACGCTTCTTCTAAGGTCGTACCGAACACTTTGGAAGTCTAATGATATCTTTTGCAGTTCATGTCATTGATCAAGCAAAAAAAACGTTCAAATATCCATCAAAAGCGTCAAAACTGAGATTTTTTCCAAAGAAGACCAATGCTTACGTATTATGTCTCAAAGAAATGATTAGCTGTAAAATGAAGTTCGAAAAAAAAATTTGCGGTTTAAGTGAATCAGATAAAAGTAGCAATTTTTAAACATGAAACTGTCAGTACCACTTATATAGCTGGTGAATAATTCCTCAACTACAAATGCAGGGTTTACAAGAAGGAATTGAAAAAATATGTGTTTGATTCGCGTTCTGTTCAATTAAATCTGTTCTGGTTTCAGTGAAAAAATTTTTCAAGAAAAAAATTTTTTACTCAAAGTTGGGCTCATTTGAAAGTTCATTTTCGAGTTTTTTTGAGCATTCACAACCACTAAAGTCCTCTTGCAGATCTACAGTCAGATTACTTAAACTATGTAAAAGAATGATTGAACGAGAATAATCAAATGCGCAACAATAAATACATTTGATCGCTTTAAAAAATTAAATCAAAATTTTCTATTTTTTGAAAGTTCTCTATAGTTTTGGCATCTAAATGGCTAATCAACAGTGCAATTTCTGGCCACTAGGGTTTCACTGCTTGCAATTGAATTTGTTTGTCCTGAAACTTTTTTGTTGAACTGTTACTCAGGATGGATTCCTGAAAACAATGTCCAATCTCAGATTTTATTGGCTGAGGTGTGCTTTTTTTAATCGAACAGGTTTTTCAGCGTACAATTTGTGTTTTCCAGACAATTCTCAAGTCCCTTAAGCTAACTATATCACTGGTTGCTGGTAATTCAACGTTTTTTCCAATTTATTATTTTTGTCAAATTTCTGTGTATGTTGTTTTGTATCAAAACTGATAAAAAACCATAACCTTCATGGTGAGGTTTGAAAGTTTTTTTCATCTCATCATGAAGAATTTACTTAACAAGAAACAAAAACAATTGGACCGAATTGCCTCGCAGAAACACGCCAGAGGCACCGTTTAACGCCGTCAAGAATGTTTTTCGGCATTTTTAAGCTTTAAAAAAAGCTGAAAAAATGTGGTATAATTGAGGTGTTTGTTAATATCTCTCGAAGTACTGTACAAAATTTGTTTGGCAATGTCGCGTGTTGTTGGTACTAAACTGTTTCTGTTTTCTCTGCTAACTGCAATGAAGCTGGTAAAGAGGTATTCAACTCCAAATTTGAAAAAGTCAACATTTTTATTTTCATATAGACTTTATCGTCGATAACGTGTTTCAAATACTCGTTTTCGCAAAAATAGTTCAACAACCGTTCGAATAGTTCATTTTGAACCCAACAAAAGTGAGTGAACTGGTAAGCACTGAAAAAAGTAAAATAAAAGCATCCAGAGCATTCTATCTCATGATATATATTATTTTTTTTGAATTTTAAAACTGTAAAAAATATTTTTCTTAGAGTCCCTTCATTATGAATCACTATTAGGTAGCAAGTACTATAAAAAACAAATTTATTTAGTTTGTTGAGAATGATAAACACATAGCTGCTGCAAAATAGTCAATCATTCGTTTTGTGTTCCGATAACAACGTTTTTCACTGATAAAATAGACACCTGCCGAAAATCCTAAATGGTCAAATTGCTCAACCTTGTAAACCCTTCTAAACTCATTTTATAGCAGAATGTGACATCTGTCGAAAATTACACAAGCTTGAAGCGCGATATAGAGCTCAAAATTTGGGAAAAATTGAAATCAGAATGAAAATTTTGTGATTTGTAAAAGTTGCAAACAAGTGAAGGTAAAGTTGATCAAGGACAGTTTTTGAAACTTTTTCAATAGGGTCTCACTCCCTAATAAACGCACAAGCAAAACAAATCCAACAGTGCACATATCTTACCATTTAAGACCTCATTTCGTTGTTTTTTTAATTATAAAACTGGTAAATATGAAGCAACTTTTTTTCATCCTTAATAATCCAAACAAAAATTTGTATTTCAAGGGAACTCAAACACCAAATTTTCATTTCAGAGCAGTCCTCATAGTGTCAATCAACGTCATATAACTTCATTAAATAAGTGAAGATTTAAAAAAAATCCCGTTTTGTTTTTCAATTTGAAATGATGTAGTCGTTCTCGTAATGATCGTTGTTATTACTTAAAAATTGTGTTATTCACCCCTCTGTTGGGTCCTTGAAGCTATCTCAATCATAGAACAGGTTTTATTGTGTTTTTGATGGACATTTTGCATTGCTTTTCTTTAAACTTTTGTCTTTTCAGATACCGAAAGTCAGGTTACAGTTTATTGTTTCATCAATATCTCCTAAAGTACTGAATCAAATTAAACAAACGAGGTGGCATTTTGTTTCTATTGACCTGTTCCTGCTAGCCTATTTTAGTCTTTTTCTTGCGTCTGCCTGTGCAAATAACAATTAGGGTGTAAACTTAAAAAAAATATATCATTTTAAGCGTTATTATGAATTTATGTGGTTTTTATTGTAATAAGGGTTGTTGTTACTTGCAAATTGTGTTATTTACGCTAGTGTCGGGTCCATGAAGCTATTTGAGTCAATAGTTTTTAGCAACTCAACAATTTTTCTGTTTTCACGATTTCATCAAATTTCTGTGGATGTTGTTTTATGTCAAAACACACAAAACATCATAACCTTCATGGTGAGGTGGGAAATTTTTTCCCACCTCACGATGAAGGTTTGCAGTGAACTAGAACGTGGAAGTGGACCAGAATTACACCCACAAATACGCCGGGAACCCTGTTTCACGTTGTTTTACGTCGGTTCCGGAGATCTTGGGCTTCGATTTTAGCCCAAAAAATGGGGTACAGTACAGTATTTTGTTAATATCTTCTAAAGTACTGAACCAAATTAAACGGGAGTGGTCGCATTTTGTTGGCACTGAACCCTTCTTGCTTGCAGTGTTTGGTTGGTTTCCCAAATCGGCCTAATCAAAAAGTTATTAATGTTCAAAGTTGAAATAGTTCAAATTTTTGGGCTATTCTGGGTGACCCAAATTTCGGTACAACAAAACACGCGATTTACCCAACAAGTGTTAGTGTTTTAGAATCCCCAGTTAATGGGGAGTCTCCCCATATATATTTTGTATCCAGTTTTATGTAGTCCAGATGGTCAATTTTAGCGTTACATGAGCAGTACCTGTCCTATTTGCTCATTTGGTACGGCACCTTTATGTTGGAATATCTCCTCGTAGAGTGAACCGATTTTTGATCTGTTTGTTGATTTGAACTCAGCTTGAGCCGTACTTGAATCCCTGTAAATAGCGTTTTGTTTCTTTCAGCCGTTTTCGAGAAATTGGCCAGGACACATACCTCCATTTTGAGCTATTCGTGTCAGGTACTTTTGCTGTACCTACATGTTAGACCACTAAAACTAGCTCATTTAGACTCGATAGTTAGTTCGTTAGACTCGTTTGATAATGCTGATTGTCGCCATATATATTTTACACCCCATTTTATGTAGTTCAGAAGGTCAATTTTAGCTCTGAATATGGGGTATCCCTCTTCTGGGGTCAGTTGGTACGGTACCTTATTTTTGCTATAACTCCTCGAAGAATGCACCGATTGGGCTCATTTTTTAATAAGATGCGTATCTCAAGCAGTGCTTCAAACTGTACTAAGGGCGTTGTTTTTTGTTCAGCCGTTTTAGAGAAATTGGCCAGTAAACTTGCCCTCGATTTTAGCGCCAGAAGAGGTTGTCACCAGCGGGTGACACCGCCGTTTTGACACCTTGAAGCTTTGAAGTGTGTTAGAACAATTAGTGTTTTGAATAGCCCGTCTAATGTAGATTCTGAATATGTATACTTTATATAGCGTTTTCTGATGTTTTGGTGTTCAATTTTAGCTCTGAAAGTGGTGTATCTCTCCTCTAGGGTTATTTGGTACGGTACCTTATTTTTGCTATAACTCCTTGAAGAATGCACCGATTGGGCTCATTTTTTAATATAATGCGTATCTTAAGCAGTGCTACAAACCGTATTAAGGGCGTTTGTTTTTGTTCAGCCGTTTCTGAGAAATTGACCGGGAAACTTGACCCCAGATTGACCCCTGATGAGGGGAAACACTACATTGATGACAATTTTACGGACATAGAGCTTACTTTCAGAGTTGTTTTAGTAGCTTGTTAGACTCAGTGTATGCCAGTGGTACTGTCAGCAAAATTTGGTTGTTTTAGTTAAATTATTTGTTTGACATATTTGTCATTTTGGATGATTCAGGTCACTTTTTTGGTCATTTGGTACCAAAGGCTCGATCGTTAATAACTCTGCGTACAGTAATTTTTTTTCCTATTGAGTTGCATAGTTAGAGAGCTCATTATGCGTGCTTTCTTTTGATATAATGAAACCTGCAAAAATATTCACCAGAAGTTGTAAATTTGTGTACGAGCATGGGAAACGTCCCTATTTTCGATCGGACTCGGTCGATTTTTGCTAATAACTCTGTGTATAGAGGGAACTTTTTCATTTTGTTTAGTGATATGAACAGCTTAGTTCAAGACGGTTTCAATGGTATACATGTCACATAGTTTTGTTTTCAAAAAGTAGTGAAATTAGCCCGCGAGTCGACCGTAATTTGGGTCATTTTGGACGTTTCTGACGTCCGTTCGTGACGTAACTTCATCGTAACTGATTCTCGTATCCATTGCAAAATGCATTTCCATGCTCTCTGAGTTCCATGGCATTGTTCCAGAACTCATGCCAAAATTTGGCGTTGGTCGGTTGGTGTTTTTTGGGGGGGGTCGTTTGGGGGGTGGCGGTTTGGCGCCGGGTGGGGGGAGGGGGGGCGGTCGCTTGGTGGGAGTGGCCGTGCGTCTCGTGTGTTGTCTTTGATGTTCTTTTATGTGTACTAACCAAATGTTTTTTCAGAGTTTGTTTTTGCTTTGCTTCTCTTCTGTCTGCTGTCGTCTCCTGCCAGGTGAGTTCTTCCCGCTTCTTTGCTCGCTAGCTTGGCTAGCTGTTGCTTTCTTTCGGTCTGGTTTGCTCTGCACCGCAGAGCTGCGGTTTTCGGACCGGTTTTTTCGGTACGTGTTCCCACATCGTGGGAATGTGTTCTTGCAAAGCAAGAAGGTTCGTTGAAGCTTTGCGCTCTTCTTGGATTTTCAGTTTTGCGCTTTTTTTGTTTGCTTCCGCTTTTTTTTGGTCTGGTTTGCTGTGCATCGCACAGCTTCGGTTTTTACAGCTTAGGACTTGTTCAAAGTTTTGATATTCTACCTAGGAGTGCAATAGTCCTAGTAGGCTCTGAAAAAGGGCTAATTGTTGATCTAGCTGGTCTGAGAAAAAAGTACTTAATACGTTGTCAAATTTCGAGCTCAAAAGTTTTTTTTGCGTTTTCATAAAAAGTCGCTTTCCGTATATTGAAGGACTTGTTCAAATAATTTGAGGGTCCATGTAGGAGTGTCTTAGTCCTAGTAAGTACTGATAGAGGGATAATGGTTGATCTAGCTGGTCTGAGAAAAAAGTACTTAATACGTTGTCAAATTTCGAGCTCAAAAGTTATTCTTGTGCGTTTTCATAAAAAGTCTCTTTCAGTATAGTGAAGGACTTGTTCAAATAATTTGAGGGTCTATGTAGGAGTGTCATAGTCCTAGTAGGTTCTGATAGAGGGCTAGTTGTTGATCTAGCTGGTCTGAGAAAAAAGTACTTAATACGTTGTCAAATTTCGAGCTCAAAAATTACTCTTGTGCGTTTTCATAAAAAGTCTATTTTAGTATAATGAAGGACTTGTTCAAATAATTTGAGGGTCTATGTAGGAGTGTCATAGTCCTGGTAGGTTCTGATAGAGGGCTAATTGTTGATCTAGCTGGTCTGAGAAAAAAGTACTTAATACGTTGTCAAATTTCGAGCTCAAAAATTACTCTTGTGCGTTTTCATAAAAAGTCTCTTTCAGTATAGTGAAGGACTTGTTCAAATAATTTGAGGGTCTACGTAGGAGTGTCATAGTCCTAGTAGGTTCTGATAGAGGGCTAATTGTTGATCTAGCTGGTCTGAGAAAAAAGTACTTAATACGTTGTCAAATTTCGAGCTCAAAAATTACTCTCGTGCGTTTTCATAAAAAGTCTCTTTCAGTATAGTGAAGGACTTGTTCAAATAATTTGAGGGTCTATGTAGGAGTGTCATAGTCCTAGTAGGTTCTGATAGAGGGCTAATTGTTGATCTAGCTGGTCTGAGAAAAAAGTACTTAATACGTTGTCAAATTTCGAGCTCAAAAATTACTCTTGTGCGTTTTCATAAAAAGTCTATTTTAGTATAGTGAAGGACTTGTTCAAATAATTTGAGGGTCTATGTAGGAGTGTCATAGTCCTAGTAGGTTCTGATAGAGGGCTAACTGTTGATCTAGCTGATCTGAGAAAAAAGTACTTAATGCGTTGTCAAATTTCGAGCTCAAAAATTACTCTTGTGCGTTTTCATAAAAAGTCTCTTTCAGTATAGTGAAGGACTTGTTCAAATAATTAGAGGGTCTATGTAGGAGTGTCATAGTCCTAGTAGGTTCTGGTAGAGGGCTAATTGTTGATCTAGCTGGTCTGAGAAAAAAGTACTTAATACCTTGTCAAATTTCGAGCTCAAAAATTACTCTCGTGCGTTTTCATAAAAAGTCTCTTTCAGTATAGTGAAGGACTTGTTCAAATAATTTGAGGGTCTATGTAGGAGTGTCATAGTCCTAGTAGGTTCTGATAGAGGGCTAATTGTTGATCTAGCTGGTCTGAGAAAAAAGTACTTAATACGTTGTCAAATTTCGAGCTCAAAAATTACTCTTGTGCGTTTTCATAAAAAGTCTATTTTAGTATAGTGAAGGACTTGTTCAAATAATTTGAAGGTCTATGTAGGAGTGTCATAGTCCTAGTAGGTTCTGATAGAGGGCTAATTGTTGATCTAGCTGGTCTGAGAAAAAAGTACTTAATACGTTGTCAAATTTCGAGCTCAAAAATTACTCTTGTGCGTTTTCATAAAAAGTCTATTTTAGTATAATGAAGGACTTGTTCAAATAATTAGAGGGTCTATGTAGGAGTGTCATAGTCCTAGTAGGTTCTGGTAGAGGGCTAATTGTTGATCTAGCTGGTCTGAGAAAAAAGTACTTAATACCTTGTCAAATTTCGAGCTCAAAAATTACTCTCGTGCGTTTTCATAAAAAGTCTCTTTCAGTATAGTGAAGGACTTGTTCAAATAATTTGAGGGTCTATGTAGGAGTGTCATAGTCCTAGTAGGTTCTGATAGAGGGCTAATTGTTGATCTAGCTGGTCTGAGAAAAAAGTACTTAATACGTTGTCAAATTTCGAGCTCAAAAATTACTCTTGTGCGTTTTCATAAAAAGTCTATTTTAGTATAGTGAAGGACTTGTTCAAATAATTTGAAGGTCTATGTAGGAGTGTCATAGTCCTAGTAGGTTCTGATAGAGGGCTAATTGTTGATCTAGCTGGTCTGAGAAAAAAGTACTTAATACGTTGTCAAATTTCGAGCTCAAAAATTACTCTTGTGCGTTTTCATAAAAAGTCTATTTTAGTATAGTGAAGGACTTGTTCAAATACTTTGAGGGTCTATGTAGGAGTGTCATAGTCCTAGTAGGTTCTGATAGAGGGCTAATTGTTGATCTAGCTGGTCTGAGAAAAAAGTACTTAATACGTTGTCAAATTTCGAGCTCAAAAATTACTCTTGTGCGTTTTCATAAAAAGTCTATTTTAGTATAATGAAGGACTTGTTCAAATAATTTGAGGGTCTATGTAGGAGTGTCATAGTCCTAGTAGGTTCTGATAGAGGGCTAATTGTTGATCTAGCTGGTCTGAGAAAAAAGTACTTAATACGTTGTCAAATTTCGAGCTCAAAAATTACTCTTGTGCGTTTTCATAAAAAGTCTATTTCAGTATAGTGAAGGACTTGTTCAAATAATTTGAGGGTCTATGTAGGAGTGTCATAGTCCTAGTAGGTTCTGATAGAGGGCTAATTGTTGATCTAGCTGGTCTGAGAAAAAAGTACTTAATACGTTGTCAAATTTCGAGCTCAAAAATTACTCTTGTGCGTTTTCATAAAAAGTCTCTTTCAGTATAGTGAAGGACTTGTTCAAATAATTTGAGGGTCTATGTAGGAGTGTCATAGTCCTAGTAGGTTCTGATAGAGGGCTAATTGTTGATCTAGCTGGTCTGAGAAAAAGGTACTTAATACGTTGTCAAATTTCGAGCTCAAAAATTACTCTTGTGCGTTTTCATAAAAAGTCTCTTTCAGTATAGTGAAGGACTTGTTCAAATAATTTGAGGGTCTATGTAGGAGTGTCATAGTCCTAGTAGGTTCTGATAGAGGGCTAATTGTTGATCTAGCTGGTCTGAGAAAAAGGTACTTAATACGTTGTCAAATTTCGAGCTCAAAAATTACTCTTGTGCGTTTTCATAAAAAGTCTATTTTAGTATAATGAAGGACTTGTTCAAATAATTTGAGGGTCTATGTAGGAGTGTCATAGTCCTAATAGGTTCTGATAGAGGGCTAATTGTTGATCTAGCTGGTCTGAGAAAAAAGTACTTAATACGTTGTCAAATTTCGAGCTCAAAAATTACTCTTGTGCGTTTTCATAAAAAGTCTCTTTCAGTATAGTGAAGGACTTGTTCAAATAATTTGAGGGTCTATGTAGGAGTGTCATAGTCCTAGTAGGTTCTGATAGAGGGATAATTGTTGATCTAGCTGGTCTGAGAAAAAAGTACTTAATACGTTGTCAAATTTCGAGCTCAAAAATTACTCTTGTGCGTTTTCATAAAAAGTCTCTTTCAGTATAGTGATGGACCTGTTCAAATAATTTGAGGGTCTATGTAGGAGTGTCATAGTCCTAGTAGGTTGCGATAGAGGGATAATTGTTGATCTAGCTGGTCTGAGAAAAAAGTACTTAATACGTTGTCAAATTTCGAGCTCAAAAATTACTCTTGTGCGTTTTCATAAAAAGTCTCTTTCAGTATAGTGAAGGACTTGTTCAAATAGTTTGAGGGTCTATGTAGGAGTGTCATAGTCCTAGTAGGTTCTGATAGAGGGCTAATTGTTGATCTGGCTGGTCTGAGAAAAAGGTACTTAATACGTTGTCAAATTTCGAGCTCAAAAATTACTCTTGTGCGTTTTCATAAAAAGTCTCTTTCAGTATAGTGAAGGACTTGTTCAAATAATTTGAGGGTCTATGTAGGAGTGTCATAGTCCTAGTAGGTTCTGATAGAGGGCTAATTGTTGATCTAGCTGGTCTGAGAAAAAGGTACTTAATACGTTGTCAAATTTCGAGCTCAAAAATTACTCTTGTGCGTTTTCATAAAAAGTCTATTTTAGTATAATGAAGGACTTGTTCAAATAATTTGAGGGTCTATGTAGGAGTGTCATAGTCCTAGTAGGTTCTGATAGAGGGATAATTGTTGATCTAGCTGGTCTGAGAAAAAAGTACTTAATACGTTGTCAAATTTCGAGCTCAAAAATTACTCTTGTGCGTTTTCATAAAAAGTCTCTTTCAGTATAGTGAAGGACTTGTTCAAATAATTTGAGGGTCTATGTAGGAGTGTCATAGTCCTAGTAGGTTCTGATAGAGGGCTAATTGTTGATCTAGCTGGTCTGAGAAAAAAGTACTTAATACGTTGTCAAATTTCGAGCTCAAAAATTACTCTTGTGCGTTTTCATAAAAAGTCTCTTTCAGTATAGTGATGGACTTGTTCAAATAATTTGAGGGTCTATGTAGGAGTGTCATAGTCCTAGTAGGTTGCGATAGAGGGATAATTGTTGATCTAGCTGGTCTGAGAAAAAAGTACTTAATACGTTGTCAAATTTCGAGCTCAAAAATTACTCTTGTGCGTTTTCATAAAAAGTCTCTTTCAGTATAGTGAAGGACTTGTTCAAATAATTTGAGGGTCTATGTAGGAGTGTCATAGTCCTAGTAGGTTCTGATAGAGGGCTAATTGTTGATCTAGCTGGTCTGAGAAAAAAGTACTTAATACGTTGTCAAATTTCGAGCTCAAAAATTACTCTTGTGCGTTTTCATAAAAAGTCTCTTTCAGTATAGTGAAGGACTTGTTCAAATAATTTGAGGGTCTATGTAGGAGTGTCATAGTCCTAGTAGGTTCTGATAGAGGGCTAATTGTTGATCTAGCTGGTCTGAGAAAAAGGTACTTAATACGTTGTCAAATTTCGAGCTCAAAAATTACTCTTGTGCGTTTTCATAAAAAGTCTCTTTCAGTATAGTGAAGGACTTGTTCAAATAATTTGAGGGTCTATGTAGGAGTGTCATAGTCCTAGTAGGTTCTGATAGAGGGCTAATTGTTGATCTAGCTGGTCTGAGAAAAAGGTACTTAATACGTTGTCAAATTTCGAGCTCAAAAATTACTCTTGTGCGTTTTCATAAAAAGTCTATTTTAGTATAATGAAGGACTTGTTCAAATAATTTGAGGGTCTATGTAGGAGTGTCATAGTCCTAGTAGGTTCTGATAGAGGGCTAATTGTTGATGTAGCTGGTCTGAGAAAAAAGTACTTAATACGTTGTCAAATTTCGAGCTCAAAAATTACTCTTGTGCGTTTTCATAAAAAGTCTCTTTCAGTATAGTGAAGGACTTGTTCAAATAATTTGAGGGTCTATGTAGGAGTGTCATAGTCCTAGTAGGTTCTGATAGAGGGATAATTGTTGATCTAGCTGGTCTGAGAAAAAAGTACTTAATACGTTGTCAAATTTCGAGCTCAAAAATTACTCTTGTGCGTTTTCATAAAAAGTCTCTTTGAGTATAGTGATGGACTTGTTCAAATAATTTGAGGGTCTATGTAGGAGTGTCATAGTCCTAGTAGGTTGCGATAGAGGTATAATTGTTGATCTAGCTGGTCTGAGAAAAAAGTACTTAATACGTTGTCAAATTTCGAGCTCAAAAATTACTCTTGTGCGTTTTCATAAAAAGTCTCTTTCAGTATAGTGAAGGACTTGTTCAAATAATTTGAGGGTCTATGTAGGAGTGTCATAGTCCTAGTAGGTTCTGATAGAGGGCTAATTTTTGATCTAGCTGGTCTGAGAAAAAAGTACTTAATACGTTGTCAAATTTCGAGCTCAAAAATTACTCTTGTGCGTTTTCATAAAAAGTCTCTTTCAGTATAGTGAAGGACTTGTTCAAATAATTTGAGGGTCTATGTAGGAGTGTCATAGTCCTAGTAGGTTCTGATAGAGGGCTAATTGTTGATCTAGCTGGTCTGAGAAAAAAGTACTTAATACGTTGTCAAATTTCGAGCTCAAAAATTACTCTTGTGCGTTTTCATAAAAAGTCTCTTTCAGTATAGTGAAGGACTTGTTCAAATAATTTGAGGGTCTATGTAGGAGTGTCATAGTCCTAGTAGGTTCTGATAGAGGGCTAATTGTTGATCTAGCTGGTCTGAGAAAAAAGTACTTAATACGTTGTCAAATTTCGAGCTCAAAAATTACTCTTGTGCGTTTTCATAAAAAGTCTCTTTCAGTATAGTGAAGGACTTGTTCAAATAATTTGAGGGTCTATGTAGGAGTGTCATAGTCCTAGTAGGTTCTGATAGAGGGCTAATTGTTGATCTCGCTGGTCTGAGAAAAAAGTACTTAATACGTTGTCAAATTTCGAGCTCAAAAATTACTCTTGTGCGTTTTCATAAAAAGTCTCTTTCAGTATAGTGATGGACTTGTTCAAATAATTTGAGGGTATATGTAGGAGTGTCATAGTCCTAGTAGGTTGCGATAGAGGGATAATTGTTGATCTAGCTGGTCTGAGAAAAAAGTACTTAATACGTTGTCAAATTTCGAGCTCAAAAATTACTCTTGTGCGTTTTCATAAAAAGTCTCTTTCAGTATAGTGAAGGACTTGTTCAAATAATTTGAGGGTCTATGTAGGAGTGTCATAGTCCTAGTAGGTTCTGATAGAGGGCTAATTGTTGATCTAGCTGGTCTGAGAAAAAAGTACTTAATACGTTGTCAAATTTCGAGCTCAAAAATTACTCTTGTGCGTTTTCATAAAAAGTCTCTTTCAGTATAGTGAAGGACTTGTTCAAATAATTTGAGGGTCTATGTAGGAGTGTCATAGTCCTAGTAGGTTCTGATAGAGGGCTAATTGTTGATCTAGCTGGTCTGAGAAAAAGGTACTTAATACGTTGTCAAATTTCGAGCTCAAAAATTACTCTTGTGCGTTTTCATAAAAAGTCTATTTTAGTATAATGAAGGACTTGTTCAAATAATTTGAGGGTCTATGTAGGAGTGTCATAGTCCTAGTAGGTTCTGATAGAGGGCTAATTGTTGATCTAGCTGGTCTGAGAAAAAAGTACTTAATACGTTGTCAAATTTCGAGCTCAAAAATTACTCTTGTGCGTTTTCATAAAAAGTCTCTTTCAGTATAGTGAAGGACTTGTTCAAATAATTTGAGGGTCTATGTAGGAGTGTCATAGTCCTAGTAGGTTCTGATAGAGGGATAATTGTTGATCTAGCTGGTCTGAGAAAAAAGTACTTAATACGTTGTCAAATTTCGAGCTCAAAAATTACTCTTGTGCGTTTTCATAAAAAGTCTTTCAGTATAGTGATGGACTTGTTCAAATAATTTGAGGGTCTATGTAGGAGTGTCATAGTCCTAGTAGGTTCTGATAGAGGGCTAATTGTTGATCTAGCTGGTCTGAGAAAAAAGTACTTAATACGTTGTCAAATTTCGAGCTCAAAAATTACTCTTGTGCGTTTTCATAAAAAGTCTCTTTCAGTATAGTGAAGGACTTGTTCAAATAATTGAGGGTCTATGTAGGAGTGTCATAGTCCTAGTAGGTTCTGATAGAGGGATAATTGTTGATCTAGCTGGTCTGAGAAAAAAGTACTTAATACGTTGTCAAATTTCGAGCTCAAAAATTACTCTTGTGCGTTTTCATAAAAAGTCTCTTTCAGTATAGTGAAGGACTTGTTCAAATAATTTGAGGGTCTATGTAGGAGTGTCATAGTCCTAGTAGGTTCTGATAGAGGGCTAATTGTTGATCTAGCTGGTCTGAGAAAAAAGTACTTAATACGTTGTCAAATTTCGAGCTCAAAAATTACTCTTGTGCGTTTTCATAAAAAGTCTATTTTAGTATAATGAAGGACTTGTTCAAATAATTTGAGGGTCTATGTAGGAGTGTCATAGTCCTAGTAGGTTCTGATAGAGGGCTAATTGTTGATCTAGCTGGTCTGAGAAAAAAGTACTTAATACGTTGTCAAATTTTGAGCTCAAAAATTACTCTTGTGCGTTTTCATAAAAAGTCTCTTTCAGTATAGTGAAGGACTTGTTCAAATAATTTGAGGGTCTATGTAGGAGTGTCATAGTCCTAGTAGGTTCTGATAGAGGGATAATTGTTGATCTAGCTGGTCTGAGAAAAAAGTACTTAATACGTCAAATTTCGAGCTCAAAAATTACTCTTGTGCGTTTTCATAAAAAGTCTCTTTCAGTACAGTGATGGACTTGTTCAAATAATTTGAGGGTCTATGTAGGAGTGTCATAGTCCTAGTAGGTTGCGATAGAGGGATAATTGTTGATCTAGCTGGTCTGAGAAAAAAGTACTTAATACGTTGTCAAATTTCGAGCTCAAAATTACTCTTGTGCGTTTTCATAAAAAGTCTCTTTCAGTATAGTGAAGGACTTGTTCAAATAATTTGAGGGTCTATGTAGGAGTGTCATAGTCCTAGTAGGTTCTGATAGAGGGCTAATTGTTGATCTAGCTGGTCTGAGAAAAAAGTACTTAATACGTTGTCAAATTTCGAGCTCAAAAATTACTCTTGTGCGTTTTCATAAAAAGTCTCTTTCAGTATAGTGAAGGACTTGTTCAAATAATTTGAGGGTCTATGTAGGAGTGTCATAGTCCTAGTAGGTTCTGATAGAGGGCTAATTGTTGATCTAGCTGGTCTGAGAAAAAGGTACTTAATACGTTGTCAAATTTCGAGCTCAAAAATTACTCTTGTGCGTTTTCATAAAAAGTCTATTTTAGTATAATGAAGGACTTGTTCAAATAATTTGAGGGTCTATGTAGGAGTGTCATAGTCCTAGTAGGTTCTGATAGAGGGCTAATTGTTGATCTAGCTGGTCTGAGAAAAAAGTACTTAATACGTTGTCAAATTTCGAGCTCAAAAATTACTCTTGTGCGTTTTCATAAAAAGTCTATTTCAGTATAGTGAAGGACTTGTTCAAATAATTTGAGGGTCTATGTAGGAGTGTCATAGTCCTAGTAGGTTCTGATAGAGGGATAATTGTTGATCTAGCTGGTCTGAGAAAAAAGTGCTTAATACGTTGTCCAATTTCGAGCTCAAAAATTACTCTTGTGCGTTTTCATAAAAAGTCTCTTTCAGTATAGTGAAGGACTTGTTCAAATAATTTGAGGGTCTATGTAGGAGTGTCATGGTCCTAGTAGGTTCTGATAGAGGGCTAATTGTTGATCTAGCTGGTCTGAGAAAAAAGTACTTAATACGTTGTCAAATTTCGAGCTCAAAAATTACTCTTGTGCGTTTTCATAAAAAGTCTCTTTCAGAATAGTGAAGGACTTGTTCAAATAATTTGAGGGTCTATGTAGGAGTGTCATAGTCCTAGTAGGTTCTGATAGAGGGCTAATTGTTGATCTAGCTGGTCTGAGAAAAAAGTACTTAATACGTTGTCAAATTTCGAGCTCAAAAATTACTCTTGTGCGTTTTCATAAAAAGTCTCTTTCAGTATAGTGAAGGACTTGTTCAAATAATTTGAGGGTCTATGTAGGAGTGTCATAGTCCTAGTAGGTTGCGATAGAGGGATAATTGTTGATCTAGCTGGTCTGAGAAAAAAGTACTTAATACGTTGTCAAATTTCGAGCTCAAAAATTACTCTTGTGCGTTTTCATAAAAAGTCTCTTTCAGTATAGTGAAGGACTTGTTCAAATAATTTGAGGGTCTATGTAGGAGTGTCATAGTCCTAGTAGGTTGCGATAGAGGGATAATTGTTGATCTAGCTGGTCTGAGAAAAAAGTACTTAATACGTTGTCAAATTTCGAGCTCAAAAATTACTCTTGCGCGTTTTCATAAAAAGTCTCTTTCAGTATAGTGAAGGACTTGTTCAAATAATTTGAGGGTCTATGTAGGAGTGTCATAGTCCTAGTAGGTTGCGATAGAGGGATAATTGTTGATCTAGCTGGTCTGAGAAAAAAGTACTTAATACGTTGTCAAATTTCGAGCTCAAAAATTACTCTTGTGCGTTTTCATAAAAAGTCTCTTTCAGTATAGTGAAGGACTTGTTCAAATAATTTGAGGGTCTATGTAGGAGTGTCATAGTCCTAGTAGGTTCTGATAGAGGGCTAATTGTTGATCTAGCTGGTCTGAGAAAAAAGTACTTAATACTTTGTCAAATTTCGAGCTCAAAAATTAATCTTGTGCGTTTTCATAAAAAGTCTCTTTCAGTATAGTGAAGGACTTGTTCAAATAATTTGAGGGTCTATGTAGGAGTGTCATAGTCCTAGTAGGTTCTGATAGAGGGCTAATTGTTGATCTAGCTGGTCTGAGAAAAAAGTACTTAATACGTTGTCAAATTTCGAGCTCAAAAATTACTCTTGTGCGTTTTCATAAAAAGTCTCTTTCAGTATAGTGAAGGACTTGTTCAAATAATTTGAGGGTCTATGTAGGAGTGTCATAGTCCTAGTAGGTTGCGATAGAGGGATAATTGTTGATCTAGCTGGTCTGAGAAAAAAGTACTTAATACGTTGTCAAATTTCGAGCTCAAAAATTACTCTTGTGCGTTTTCATAAAAAGTCTCTTTCAGTATAGTGAAGGACTTGTTCAAATAATTTGAGGGTCTATGTAGGAGTGTCATAGTCCTAGTAGGTTGCGATAGAGGGATAATTGTTGATCTAGCTGGTCTGAGAAAAAAGTACTTAATACGTTGTCAAATTTCGAGCTCAAAAATTACTCTTGCGCGTTTTCATAAAAAGTCTCTTTCAGTATAGTGAAGGACTTGTTCAAATAATTTGAGGGTCTATGTAGGAGTGTCATAGTCCTAGTAGGTTGCGATAGAGGGATAATTGTTGATCTAGCTGGTCTGAGAAAAAAGTACTTAATACGTTGTCAAATTTCGAGCTCAAAAATTACTCTTGTGCGTTTTCATAAAAAGTCTCTTTCAGTATAGTGAAGGACTTGTTCAAATAATTTGAGGGTCTATGTAGGAGTGTCATAGTCCTAGTAGGTTCTGATAGAGGGCTAATTGTTGATCTAGCTGGTCTGAGAAAAAAGTACTTAATACGTTGTCAAATTTCGAGCTCAAAAATTACTCTTGTGCGTTTTCATAAAAAGTCTCTTTCAGTATAGTGAAGGACTTGTTCAAATAATTTGAGGGTCTATGTAGGAGTGTCATAGTCCTAGTAGGTTCTGATAGAGGGCTAATTGTTGATCTAGCTGGTCTGAGAAAAAAGTACTTAATACGTTGTCAAATTTCGAGCTCAAAAATTACTCTTGTGCGTTTTCATAAAAAGTCTCTTTCAGTATAGTGAAGGACTTGTTCAAATAATTTGAGGGTCTATGTAGGAGTGTCATAGTCCTAGTAGGTTGCGATAGAGGGATAATTGTTGATCTAGCTGGTCTGAGAAAAAAGTACTTAATACGTTGTCAAATTTCGAGCTCAAAAATTACTCTTGTGCGTTTTCATAAAAAGTCTCTTTCAGTATAGTGAAGGACTTGTTCAAATAATTTGAGGGTCTATGTAGGAGTGTCATAGTCCTAGTAGGTTGCGATAGAGGGATAATTGTTGATCTAGCTGGTCTGAGAAAAAAGTACTTAATACGTTGTCAAATTTCGAGCTCAAAAATTACTCTTGTGCGTTTTCATAAAAAGTCTCTTTCAGTATAGTGAAGGACTTGTTCAAATAATTTGAGGGTCTATGTAGGAGTGTCATAGTCCTAGTAGGTTGCGATAGAGGGATAATTGTTGATCTAGCTGGTCTGAGAAAAAAGTACTTAATACGTTGTCAAATTTCGAGCTCAAAAATTACTCTTGTGCGTTTTCATAAAAAGTCTCCTTCAGTATAGTGAAGGACTTGTTCAAATAATTTGAGGGTCTATGTAGGAGTGTCATAGTCCTAGTAGGTTGCGATAGAGGGATAATTGTTGATCTAGCTGGTCTGAGAAAAAAGTACTTAATACGTTGTCAAATTTCGAGCTCAAAAATTACTCTTGTGCGTTTTCATAAAAAGTCTCTTTCAGTATAGTGAAGGACTTGTTCAAATAATTTGAGGGTCTATGTAGGAGTGTCATAGTCCTAGTAGGTTCTGATAGAGGGCTAATTGTTGATCTAGCTGGTCTGAGAAAAAAGTACTTAATACGTTGTCAAATTTCGAGCTCAAAAATTACTCTTGTGCATTTTCATAAAAAGTCTCTTTCAGTATAGTGAAGGACTTGTTCAAATAATTTGAGGGTCTATGTAGGAGTGTCATAGTCCTAGTAGGTTCTGATAGAGGGCTAATTTTTGATCTAGCTGGTCTGAGAAAAAAGTACTTAATACGTTGTCAAATTTCGAGCTCAAAAATTACTCTTGTGCGTTTTCATAAAAAGTCTTTCAGTATAGTGAAGGACTTGTTCAAATAATTTGAGGGTCTATGTAGGAGTGTCATAGTCCTAGTAGGTTCTGATAGAGGGCTAATTGTTGATCTAGCTGGTCTGAGAAAAAAGTACTTAATACGTTGTCAAATTTCGAGCTCAAAAATTACTCTTGTGCGTTTTCATAAAAAGTCTCTTTCAGTATAGTGAAGGACTTGTTCAAATAATTTGAGGGTCTATGTAGGAGTGTCATAGTCCTAGTAGTTTGCGATAGAGGGATAATTGTTGATCTAGCTGGTCTGAGAAAAAAGTACTTAATACGTTGTCAAATTTCGAGCTCAAAAATTACTCTTGTGCGTTTTCATAACAAGTCTCTTTCAGTATAGTGAAGGACTTGTTCAAATAATTTGAGGGTCTATGTAGGAGTGTCATAGTCCTAGTAGGTTGCGATAGAGGGATAATTGTTGATCTAGCTGGTCTGAGAAAAAAGTACTTAATACGTTGTCAAATTTCGAGCTCAAAAATTACTCTTGTGCGTTTTCATAAAAAGTCTCTTTCAGTATAGTGAAGGACTTGTTCAAATAATTTGAGGGTCTATGTAGGAGTGTCATAGTCCTAGTAGGTTGCGATAGAGGGATAATTGTTGATCTAGCTGGTCTGAGAAAAAAGTACTTAATACGTTGTCAAATTTCGAGCTCAAAAATTACTCTTGTGCGTTTTCATAAAAAGTCTCCTTCAGTATAGTGAAGGACTTGTTCAAATAATTTGAGGGTCTATGTAGGAGTGTCATAGTCCTAGTAGGTTCTGATAGAGGGATAATTGTTGATCTAGCTGGTCTGAGAAAAAAGTGCTTAATACGTTGTCAAATTTCGAGCTCAAAAATTACTCTTGTGCGTTTTCATAAAAAGTCTCTTTCAGTATAGTGATGGACTTGTTCAAATAATTTGAGGGTCTATGTAGGAGTGTCATAGTCCTAGTAGGTTGCGATAGAGGGATAATTGTTGATCTAGCTGGTCTGAGAAAAAAGTACTTAATACGTTGTCAAATTTCGAGCTCAAAAATTACTCTTGTGCGTTTTCATAAAAAGTCTCTTTCAGTATAGTGAAGGACTTGTTCAAATAATTTGAGGGTCTATGTAGGAGTGTCATAGTCCTAGTAGGTTGCGATAGAGGGATAATTGTTGATCTAGCTGGTCTGAGAAAAAAGTACTTAATACGTTGTCAAATTTCGAGCTCAAAAATTACTCTTGTGCGTTTTCATAAAAAGTCTCTTTCAGTATAGTGAAGGACTTGTTCAAATAATTTGAGGGTCCATGTAGGAGTGTCATAGTCCTAGTAGGTTCTGATAGAGTGATAATTGTTGATCTAGCTGGTCTGAGAAAAAAGTACTTAATACGTTGTCAAATTTCGAGCTCAAAAATTACTCTTGTGCGTTTTCATAAAAAGTCTCTTTCAGTATAGTGAAGGACTTGTTCAAATAATTTGAGGGTCTATGTAGGAGTGTCATAGTCCTAGTAGGTTGCGATAGAGGGATAATTGTTGATCTAGCTGGTCTGAGAAAAAAGTACTTAATACGTTGTCAAATTTCGAGCTCAAAAATTACTCTTGTGCGTTTTCATAAAAAGTCTCTTTCAGTATAGTGAAGGACTTGTTCAATTAATTTGAGGGTCTATGTAGGAGTGTCATAGTCCTAGTAGGTTGCGATAGAGGGATAATTGTTGATCTAGCTGGTCTGAGAAAAAAGTACTTAATACGTTGTCAAATTTCGAGCTCAAAAATTACTCTTGTGCGTTTTCATAAAAAGTCTCTTTCAGTATAGTGAACGACTTGTTCAAATAATTTGAGGGTCTATGTAGGAGTGTCATAGTCCTAGTAGGTTCTGATAGAGGGCTAATTGTTGATCTAGCTGGTCTGAGAAAAAAGTACTTAATACGTTGTCAAATTTCGAGCTCAAAAATTACTCTTGTGCGTTTTCATAAAAAGTCTCTTTCAGTATAGTGAAGGACTTGTTCAAATAATTTGAGGGTCTATGTAGGAGTGTCATAGTCCTAGTAGGTTCTGATAGAGGGCTAATTGTTGATCTAGCTGGTCTGAGAAAAAAGTACTTAATACGTTGTCAAATTTCGAGCTCAAAAATTACTCTTGTGCGTTTTCATAAAAAATCTCTTTCAGTATAGTGAAGGACTTGTTCAAATAATTTGAGGGTCTATGTAGGAGTGTCATAGTCCTAGTAGGTTGCGATAGAGGGATAATTGTTGATCTAGCTGGTCTGAGAAAAAAGTACTTAATACGTTGTCAAATTTCGAGCTCAAAAATTACTCTTGTGCGTTTTCATAAAAATTCTCTTTCAGTATAGTGAAGGACTTGTTCAAATAATTTGAGGGTTTATGTAGGAGTGTCATAGTCCTAGTAGGTTGCGATAGAGGGATAATTGTTGATCTAGCTGGTCTGAGAAAAAAGTACTTAATACGTTGTCAAATTTCGAGCTCAAAAATTACTCTTGTGCGTTTTCATAAAAAGTCTCTTTCAGTATAGTGAAGGACTTGTTCAAATAATTTGAGGGTCTATGTAGGAGTGTCATAGTCCTAGTAGGTTGCGATAGAGGGATAATTGTTGATCTAGCTGGTCTGAGAAAAAAGTACTTAATACGTTGTCAAATTTCGAGCTCAAAAATTACTCTTGTGCGTTTTCATAAAAAGTCTCTTTCAGTATAGTGAACGACTTGTTCAAATAATTTGAGGGTCTATGTAGGAGTGTCATAGTCCTAGTAGGTTCTGATAGAGGGCTAATTGTTGATCTAGCTGGTCTGAGAAAAAAGTACTTAATACGTTGTCAAATTTCGAGCTCAAAAATTACTCTTGTGCGTTTTCATGAAAAGTCTCTTTCAGTATAGTGAAGGACTTGTTCAAATAATTTGAGGGTCTATGTAGGAGTGTCATAGTCCTAGTAGGTTCTGATAGAGGGCTAATTGTTGATCTAGCTGGTCTGAGAAAAAAGTACTTAATACGTTGTCAAATTTCGAGCTCAAAAATTACTCTTGTGCGTTTTCATAAAAAATCTCTTTCAGTATAGTGAAGGACTTGTTCAAATAATTTGAGGGTCTATGTAGGAGTGTCATAGTCCTAGTAGGTTGCGATAGAGGGATAATTGTTGATCTAGCTGGTCTGAGAAAAAAGTACTTAATACGTTGTCAAATTTCGAGCTCAAAAATTACTCTTGTGCGTTTTCATAAAAAGTCTCTTTCAGTATAGTGAAGGACTTGTTCAAATAATTTGAGGGTTTATGTAGGAGTGTCATAGTCCTAGTAGGTTGCGATAGAGGGATAATTGTTGATCTAGCTGGTCTGAGAAAAAAGTACTTAATACGTTGTCAAATTTCGAGCTCAAAAATTACTCTTGTGCGTTTTCATAAAAAGTCTCTTTCAGTATAGTGAAGGACTTGTTCAAATAATTTGAGGGTCTATGTAGGAGTGTCATAGTCCTAGTAGGTTGCGATAGAGGGATAATTGTTGATCTAGCTGGTCTGAGAAAAAAGTACTTAATACGTTGTCAAATTTCGAGCTCAAAAATTACTCTTGTGCGTTTTCATAAGAAGTCTCTTTCAGTATAGTGAAGGACTTGTTCAAATAATTTGAGGGTCTATGTAGGAGTGTCATAGTCCTAGTAGGTTGCGATAGAGGGATAATTGTTGATCTAGCTGGTCTGAGAAAAAAGTACTTAATACGTTGTCAAATTTCGAGCTCAAAAATTACTCTTGTGCGTTTTCATAAAAAGTCTCTTTCAGTATAGTGAAGGACTTGTTCAAATAATTTGAGGGTCTATGTAGGAGTGTCATAGTCCTAGTAGGTTCTGATAGAGGGCTAATTGTTGATCTAGCTGGTCTGAGAAAAAAGTACTTAATACGTTGTCAAATTTCGAGCTCAAAATTTACTCTTGTGCGTTTTCATAAAAAGTCTCTTTCAGTATAGTGAAGGACTTGTTCAAATAATTTGAGGGTCTATGTAGGAGTGTCATAGTCCTAGTAGGTTCTGATAGAGGGCTAACTGTTGATCTAGCTGTCCTGAGAAAAAAGTACCTAATACGTTGTCAAATTTCGAGCTCAAAAATTACTCTTGTGCGTTTTCATAAAAAGTCTCTTTCAGTATAGTGAAGGACTTGTTCAAATAATTTGAGGGTCTATGTAGGAGTGTCATAGTCCTAGTAGGTTGCGATAGAGGGATAATTGTTGATCTAGCTGGTCTGAGAAAAAAGTACTTAATACGTTGTCAAATTTCGAGCTCAAAAATTACTCTTGTGCGTTTTCATAAAAAGTCTCTTTCAGTATAGTGAAGGACTTGTTCAAATAATTTGAGGGTCTATGTAGGAGTGTCATAGTCCTAGTAGGTTGCGATAGAGGGATAATTGTTGATCTAGCTGGTCTGAGAAAAAAGTACTTAATACGTTGTCAAATTTCGAGCTCAAAAATTACTCTTGTGCGTTTTCATAAAAAGTCTCTTTCAGTATAGTGAAGGACTTGTTCAAATAATTTGAGGGTCTATGTAGGAGTGTCATAGTCCTAGTAGGTTGCGATAGAGGGATAATTGTTGATCTAGCTGGTCTGAGAAAAAAGTACTTAATACGTTGTCAAATTTCGAACTCAAAAATTACTCTTGTGCGTTTTCATAAAAAGTCTCTTTCAGTATAGTGAAGGACTTGTTCAAATAATTTGAGGGTCTATGTAGGAGTGTCATAGTCCTAGTAGGTTCTGATAGAGGGCTAATTGTTGATCTAGCTGGTCTGAGAAAAAAGTACTTAATACGTTGTCAAATTTCGAGCTCAAAAATTACTCTTGTGCGTTTTCATAAAAAGTCTCTTTCAGTATAGTGAAGGACTTGTTCAAATAATTTGAGGGTCTATGTAGGAGTGTCATAGTCCTAGTAGGTTCTGATAGAGGGCTAATTGTTGATCTAGCTGGTCTGAGAAAAAAGTACTTAATACGTTGTCAAATTTCGAGCTCAAAAATTACTCTTGTGCGTTTTCATAAAAAGTCTCTTTCAGTATAGTGAAGGACTTGTTCAAATAATTTGAGGGTCTATGTAGGAGTGTCATAGTCCTAGTAGGTTGCGATAGAGGGATAATTGTTGATCTAGCTGGTCTGAGAAAAAAGTACTTAATACGTTGTCAAATTTCGAGCTCAAAAATTACTCTTGTGCGTTTTCATAAAAAGTCTCTTTCAGTATAGTGAAGGACTTGTTCAAATAATTTGAGGGTCTATGTAGGAGTTTCATAGTCCTAGTAGGTTGCGATAGAGGGATAATTGTTGATCTAGCTGGTCTGAGAAAAAAGTACTTAATACGTTGTCAAATTTCGAGCTCAAAAATTACTCTTGTGCGTTTTCATAAAAAGTCTCTTTCAGTGTAGTGAAGGACTTGTTCAAATAATTTGAGGGTCTATGTAGGAGTGTCATAGTCCTAGTAGGTTCTGATAGAGGGCTAATTGTTGATCTAGCTGGTCTGAGAAAAAAGTACTTAATACGTTGTCAAATTTCGAGCTCAAAAATTACTCTTGTGCGTTTTCATAAAAAGTCTCTTTCAGTATAGTGAAGGACTTGTTCAAATAATTTGAGGGTCTATCTAGGAGTGTCATAGTCCTAGTAGGTTCTGATAGAGGGCTAATTGTTGATCTAGCTGGTCTGAGAAAAAAGTACTTAATACGTTGTCAAATTTCGAGCTCAAAAATTACTCTTGTGCGTTTTCATAAAAAGTCTCTTTCAGTATAGTGAAGGACTTGTTCAAATAATTTGAGGGTCTATGTAGGAGTGTCATAGTCCTAGTAGGTTCTGATAGAGGGATAATTTTGATCTAGCTGGTCTGAGAAAAAAGTACTTAATACGTTGTCAAATTTCGAGCTCAAAAATTACTCTTTTGCGTTTTCATAAAAAGTCTCTTTCAGTATAGTGAAGGACTTGTTCAAATAATTTGAGGGTCTATGTAGGAGTGTCATAGTCCTAGTAGGTTCTGATAGAGGGCCAATTGTTGATCTAGCTGGTCTGAGAAAAAAGTACTTAATACGTTGTCAAATTTCGAGCTCAAAATTTATTCTTGTGCGTTTTCATAAAAAGTCTCTTTCCGTATAGTGAAGGACTTGTTCAAATAATTTGAGGGTCTATGTAGGATTGTCATAGTTCTAGTAGGTTCTGATATAGGGCTAATTGTTGATCTAGCTGATCTGAGAAAAAAGTACTTAATACGTTGTCAAATTTCGAGCTCAAAAATTACTCTTGTGCGTTTTCATAAAAAGTCGCTTTCAGTATAGTGAAGGACTTGTTCAAATAATTTGAGGGTCTATGTAGGAGTGTCATAGTCCTAGTAGGTTCTGATAGAGGTCTAATTGTTGATCTAGCTGGTCTGAGAAAAAAGTACTTGATACGTTGTCAAATTTCGAGCTCAAAAATTACTCTTGTGCGTTTTCATAAAAAGTCTCTTTCAGTATAGTGAAGGACTTGTTCAAATAATTTGAGGGTCTCTGTAGGAGTGTCATAGTCCTATTAGGTTCTGATAGAGGGTTAATTGTTGATCTAGCTGGTCTGAGAAAAAAGTACTTAATACGTTGTCAAATTTCGAGCTCAAAAGTTATTCTTGTGCGTTTTCATAAAAAGTCTCTTTCCGTATAGTGAAGGACTTGTTCAAATAATTTGAGGGTCTATGTAGGAGTGTCATAGTCCTAGTAGGTTGTGATAGAGGGATAATTGTTGATCTAGCTGGTCTGAGAAAAAAAGTACTTAATACGTTGTCAAATTTCGAGCTCAAAAATTACTCTTGTGCGTTTTCATAAAAAGTCTCTTTCAGTATAGTGAAGGACTTGTTCAAATAATTTGAGGGTCTTTGTAGGAGTGTCATAGTCCTAGTAGGTTCTGATAGAGGGATAATTGTTGATCTAGCTGGTCTGAGAAAAAAGTACTTAATACGTTGTCAAATTTCGAGCTCAAATTACTCTTGTGCGTTTTCATAAAAAGTCTCTTTCAGTATAGTGAAGGACTTGTTCAAATAATTTGAGGGTCTATGTAAGAGTGTCATAGTCCTAGTAGGTTCTGACAGAGGGATAATTGTTGATCTAGCTGGTCTGAGAAAAAAGTACTTAATACGTTGTCAAATTTCGAGCTCAAAAATTACTCTTTTGCGTTTTCATAAAAAGTCTCTTTCAGTATAGTGAAGGACTTGTTCAAATAATTTGAGGGTCTATGTAGGATTGTCATAGTCCTAGTAGGTTCTGATAGAGGGCCAATTGTTGATCTAGCTGGTCTGAGAAAAAAGTACTTAATACGTTGTCAAATTTCGAGCTCAAAAGTTATTCTTGTGCGTTTTCATAAAAAGTCTCTTTCCGTATAGTGAAGGACTTGTTCAAATAATTTGAGGGTCTATGTAGGATTGTCATAGTTCTAGTAGGTTCTGATATAGGGCTAATTGTTGATCTAGCTGATCTGAGAAAAAAGTACTTAATACGTTGTCAAATTTCGAGCTCAAAAATTACTCTTGTGCGTTTTCATAAAAAGTCTCTTTCAGTATAGTGAAGGACTTGTTCAAATAATTTGAGGGTCTATGTAGGAGTGTCATAGTCCTAGTAGGTTCTGATAGAGGTCTAATTGTTGATCTAGCTGGTCTGAGAAGAAAGTACTTAATACGTTGTCAAATTTCGAGCTCAAAAATTACTCTTGTGCGTTTTCATAAAAAGTCTCTTTCAGTATAGTGAAGGACTTGTTCAAATAATTTGAGGGTCTCTGTAGGAGTGTCATAGTCCTATTAGGTTCTGATAGAGGGATAATTGTTGATCTAGCTGGTCTGAGAAAAAAGTACTTAATACGTTGTCAAATTTCGAGCTCAAAAGTTATTCTTGTGCGTTTTCATAAAAAGTCTCTTTCCGTATAGTGAAGGACTTGTTCAAATAATTTGAGGGTCTATGTAGGAGTGTCATAGTCCTAGTAGGTTGTGATAGAGGGATAATTGTTGATCTAGCTGGTCTGAGAAAAAAAGTACTTAATACGTTGTCAAATTTCGAGCTCAAAAATTACTCTTGTGCGTTTTCATAAAAAGTCTCTTTCAGTATAGTGAAGGACTTGTTCAAATAATTTGAGGGTCTATGTAGGAGTGTCATAGTCCTAGTAGGTTCTGATAGAGGTCTAATTGTTGATCTAGCTGGTCTGAGAAAAAAGTACTTAATACGTTGTCAAATTTCGAGCTCAAAAATTACTCTTGTGCGTTTTCATAAAAAGTCTCTTTCAGTATAGTGAAGGACTTGTTCAAATAATTTGAGGGTCTCTGTAGGAGTGTCATAGTCCTAGTAGGTTGTGATAGAGGGATAATTGTTGATCTAGCTGGTCTGAGAAAAAAGTACTTAATACGTTGTCAAATTTCGAGCTCAAAAATTACTCTTGTGCGTTTTCATAAAAAGTCTCTTTCAGTATAGTGAAGGACTTGTTCAAATAATTTGAGGGTCTATGTAGGAGTGTCATAGTCCTAGTAGGTTCTGATAGAGGGCTAATTGTTGATCTAGCTGGTCTGAGAAAAAAGTACTTAATACGTTGTCAAATTTCGAGCTCAAAAATTACTCTTGTGCGTTTTCATAAAAAGTCTCTTTCAGTATAGTGAAGGACTTGTTCAAATAATTTGAGGGTCTATGTAGGAGTGTCATAGTCCTAGTAGGTTCTGATAGAGGTCTAATTGTTGATCTAGCTGGTCTGAGAAAAAAGTACTTAATACGTTGTCAAATTTCGAGCTCAAAAATTACTCTTGTGCGTTTTCATAAAAAGTCTCTTTCCGTATAGTGAAGGACTTGTTCAAATAATTTGAGGGTCTATCTAGGAGTGTCATAGTCCTAGTAGGTTCTGATAGAGGGATAATTGTTGATCTAGCTGGTCTGAGAAAAAAGTACTTAATACGTTGTCAAATTTCGAGCTCAAAAGTTATTCTTGTGCGTTTTCATAAAAAGTCTCTTTCCGTATAGTGAAGGACTTGTTCAAATAATTTGAGGGTCTATGTAGGATTGTCATAGTTCTAGTAGGTTCTGATAGAGGGATAATTGTTGATCTAGCTGGTCTGAGAAAAAAGTACTTAATACGTTGTCAAATTTCGAGCTCAAAAATTACTCTTGTGCGTTTTCATAATAAGTGTCTTTCAGTGTAGTGATGGACTTGTTCAAATAATTTGAGGGTCTATGTAGGAGTGTCATAGTCCTAGTAGGTTGTGATAGAGGGATAATTGTTGATCTAGCTGGTCTGAGAAAAAAGTACTTAATAGTTTGTCAAATTTTTTAGTTGACCGAACCAGCGGTAAATCTGGGACCACGCAGCCCCGGGTATCAAGGGACACCACCAAGTGTAAACTGGGAACACCACCACAGGTCGAAGTGGGACCACCCAGCCCCGGGTATCAGGGGTATAGGCTTTAGGGGTTAATTTAGGTTCCAGGTCAAATTAGTTTTTTTTTGCTTTAGATGTCGAAACGAGTTGGTGTTCCTTTTGCGAGTGACCCGGAGGCTGTTCGACGTAAGAAATTCAAAGAGACGTTTTCGCCAGCACAAATTCAGGGAAAGATTGTTAAAGCCAAAGCTGATGGTCGCTCTCTAGAATTCATCTACTGCAATTTCTCAAACGAGAAAGAGGTGCACACTTCCATTATAGGTGACTCTATTGTAAATGGAGTTTGTATCGATAGTTGTTCTGTATTCTCCTTGTCTGGAGGAAAAGTCAATGATTTCTACGAACTTTTGCCCACCATGAGGAGCTACAGGAATGTGATTGTTGCCGTTGGAAGCAACAATTTATCTTTTTGGGGTGAAGCTGGGGAAGATCCACATCTTGTGTTGGAGCAAGTTAAAGACCTACTTTCCTCAATTGCGTCACTGGAGCATCGGCCAAACGTTGTCATCTGTACAGTTCTCAAGCGTTTACATGCAAAGCATAGCAATATCAGTGATTTCAATGCCTTAGTTGTGAACTCAAATATGAGGTATCTGAAGCTTCATAGAGAAGTCCAGAGTTCTACTTGTTTTAAAGACGACGGCGTACACTTAAACGACAGAGGCTTGCAGCAGCTAGCATGTGCTTTTAATAAGGGACTGAGAGATCATAAGTTGAAATAAAGCGCCTGTTTTGCCCTTATTATTTGATGTTTGATGCTTCTTTGTTGTTTGAATATTTTTTGATCAATTGAAGTTAAGCACTTTCTCTTAAACCAAACATTTTTAAAATTTTTTAGTTCCATAATTTACTGAAACACAAGGTTTAAAAAGGTGAATCTCTTGGAAAAAATTGTTTGGTCTTGAACCATTTGTAAGTGATCACCTCCGTATCATGAGATTCATTTTTTGGGAGCAAATGTTTTATAGGTTCTATTTATCTTCTAATGGAAACAGTTAGAGGGCGGTTTGCCTTCTTCTGTATCCTCTGAACCTCTAAATTTTGGGAGCAAATATTTTATAGGTTCTATTTTTCTTCTAATGGAAACAGTTATAGGGCGCTTTGCCTTCTTCTGTATCCTCTGAACCTCTAAATTTTGAGAGCAAATATTTTATAGGTTCTATTTATTTTCTAATGGAAACAGTTAGAGGGCGGTTTGCCTTCTTCTGTATCCTCTGAACCTCTAAATTGAATTAACAATAACTGAATCACATGGATCTGAAACACCAACTTTAATACTTGTTAATCCTTGATTTTCACAATTCTCCACATGCCCGTCGTGTTTAATAGTCTATCGAAGCTTTCCTTGTGCGCTTTCAATATTTTAAATATTTTAGAGTCAGTATTATTTCTAAATAATACTAATGCTTTGCTGTGACTTTTTATCATATTGGAAATTTGAGGACAGTTTGTCTGCACAACGTAGTTCTTTAAGAGATTGCTTTTTGGTTTTTGCATTGAAATTTGACATTTGTCAGGCAATTGTTTGATAGAGAAAATCAGTTTGAGGGCGGTTTGCCTTCCTCTGATTTTTTCTAAGTGTTAAGTTAAATCTTTTGTGTGAGCGGGTTGCTCGCACCTGGTACTCAAACTTTTTTACGGGTGGTGTGTCTGCACACAGTGTGTCTTAAGGGTAGTCACTCTCATGTTTGTCTGATTTCTCAAAGTGCCAATTTCAATATTTTGGGTATAAGAAAACAGTAAGAGGGCGGTTTGCCTCCTTCTGGATTCCCTAAAGAGTTAAGTTTAATGTTCTGTGTGAGCGGGTTGCTCGCGCACTTAAGTTAGAAAATAAATATGCAGGCTGTTTGTCTGCGGAAAGTAGTTCTTTAAGGGAATGCCTTGCGATTTGTTTTGTATATTGGGATTTTTTAGACAATTGTGTGCTAGTGAAAAGACATTTTACCGCCTTCTTTTATCCTCGAAGTGATAAATGTATCTAATTTTCAGTTATCCAGTAGTTTGTCTCCATATTCTGGGCTTAGTTTCGTTTTGCATTGACGTTTCAGTTACTCGAAATGCCAGCATCTTTTTCGCAACCAGCACTTAATCCAAAAAATAGAGAAAACAGGGGCCTAAAAACACGAGATTACAAAGCGTTAGTTCCCGACGGGGATCTACGACGTGCTCTGAAGCTAAGCTGGATTTTCTTCTGTAGGTACGATAAGTCCGTGTTCGGGTTAAATCTGAACCACCGTTCATGGCCTCAGGCTTGGGGTTTTTATGATAAAATGAACATAAATAAGCGCACAGCGATCAATATGAAAACTGAGATTGGCTTGCATGATTGCCAGTTCGTGGAGATGTGCCTGGAGCGAGATTACAAAGTACGTTCACTCAGGGCTCTAGATATCATTAACGAGGCGAAGATGAGAAACGAATCAATTGCTGAAATCACCTTATCACTTGAGTTAGTGTTTTTAATTTTACTACTTTGTGGCTCTTTTCCACACTCACAAGTGATAAGTGATGTAATTTTTTGTTTTTGCCACAGAGAGGAGAATGATGAAAACATCCCCTCAGAGCGGTCGGTCGGTGATCTGTTTGAGAAGGATCTTGCTAATAGCCAGAATGATCTTACTAGTACTCAAAAGAAGAAGACTAAAGCGGTGACAGAAGTGCCTCAAAATTCTACGGCAAAACGATTCGTTGCGGAACCCGTAGTTCAACTTGGTGTAGAGGAAAGCATTGAGCGAGTTCGGGAGAAAAATGGGGACATTGCCCTGGAGGAGAATAGTAAAGAATCGGAAAAAATAAATGAGGTTTTATAGATTGTTCTCTCCTTTTTTAAACTTTTTTTTGTGAGCGGCACTTTAATTCATAGCCTTTTCTTTCTTCTCTTCCCTGCTATTTTTCTTGCTGTCAACCATCCATGCTTTTAAGTAACAAAATTTAAAGTGAATATTTGCGCAAATTTAGTTCATAAGCCTATTTCGTTTAGAGTCTTCTTTCGGGTATAAGAGAGATAGTTGAGAACCAAAAGAAATACATGGAGGAGATGGCTGCGAACCAAAAGAGGTTACACGATCAAATGCTCAAGATCAGGAAAGCAGAAAAACGGGAGTTTCTGAATATATTAGCGGTTCACCTAAAAGTTGACACGTCGGATCAACAAGAACCTTGCAACAGTTCAAGTGACCCATCTCTGCCTCCACTGATTTACAAAGGCTTTGATCTAATGTCCATTTACGCTTCTGAGAAGTCTAGTATCTTCGGACGTGAGCTGGCCCGTCGACTTTTTGGCCATGGAAAACAATGCGAGCTAATTCGACTGATCATTGGCAAGCAAACGACCCGAGAATCTTGCCGAATTCCTTGCGATAAGGAAAGGTTCAAACTTTTCAAAGGTACCTTTGTTTTTGATCCCTTAAAATTTACTGTTGAGCTTAACATTTTCAAATGCTCCCAAACATAGTCTAGCAATTATATTAGTCGTGTTGCTCTTTTTTGCGATTTTTTTGCTTGACCGATTTTTGTCTGACCCATTTGGCTTTCGTCCTCAAAAACGAGATAAACAGGTGGCGGGCATTATGTGCTCTTAGAGCTTTTCAGCTCATTACCCTGTAGCCACGCGATTCGCAGCGAGTGTTTTTGAGACTTACTTATGGTGCGAAGGGTGGTTCTTAGAAGTTGAGGACCCCCCCCCCAACCACCGTTGCCCACAAGCCCCCCCCCCCCCCGCGGTTACCCGCTCAGCAGCCCCCAGTACACCCCCATGGCTAGCTACTGACAAATTCAACCGCTCGCAGGTCATTTGAGAGCATTTCTGCTGACGTTCTTCTGTTTAGAATGTGTCACGAGAAAATATCCGCGTGCTCCCGAGGCGGCTTTTGCTAGTGCACGTGATGCAGCTAATCAGTACGGACTCGATCAAAAAGGAAAGCATGGCATGGAGTTCATAAATGAGATGATGACACAACCCAGAGTTCAAGACACTGACGACGAGCAAGAATCTGAATAGCCACTTCCCTTTGGCCACTTTCTATGTTCTAACGGCCATCTTTGTACTTTCAAAAACTCTTGTCTTTAAAACTGTCTACATAGAGCGCTAACTGATTAACATGGTTCTGAAGCTTCAACTAATGTTTATTCTTGATTTTCACTAAATGAGTTTACAATATTCCACATATTATTGCTCGTCTTGTCTAATAATCTATTGGAGCTTTCCTTTCGCGCTTTCAATTTACTTCAAATTTTGGAGGCAGTAATGCATTGCTGTGACTTTTTAGTTTTGAAAATCTTGTTTCTGAGAAGTGCTTTCATACGTTATGGACTGTTATTGCGTTATTCTGTTATTTGTAAACTTAAAAATTTCTTGTTTCCTTTCGTCCTTGTTCTTCGTAATAGTGATCGCTTAAAAAGTGCTTTGTAAGTCTTGGGTTTACCTTGGGTCAAGTGTTATAGGCCACTGTTTGCTATGGGAGAACAGTTAGGGGGCGGTTTGCCTCCTTCTGTATCCTCTGAAAAGCTAAATTTAACTAACGTTAGCCGATTCACATGGTTCTGAAGCAGCAACTATTTTGTTCATTCTTGATTTTCAATATAATTCTCACAATATTCCACATCTTATTGCTTGACTTGTCTAATAGTCCACCGGAGCATTTCTTTTGCGCTTTCAATATTTTATATATGTTAAAAGCAGTATTATTTCTGAAGAATAGTAATTATCTGCTGTGACTTCTTAGTTCTGGAAACCTGTTGTTTCCCCGAAGCAATTTAAACAATGGAAAGATTTTGCGTTATTCTGATATTTGTAAACTCAAAAAGTTCTTGTTTACTTTTATGTTCGTCGTTATAGTGTGTACCTAATAAAATACTTTGCAAGCCTTTATTTTTTCATCAACTCGAATACTCTGACCTTTACTGCGGTCAATATTCTTTAGATCAAGCGTTATTGGCAACTGTTTGCTTTTGGAAAATAGTTAGAGGGCGGCTTGTTTCCTGAAATTCTTGAATAGTTAATTCTAATGTTCTGTGGGAACGGGTTGCTCGCACTTTGTTATCATATTGGAAATGTGAGGACAGTTTGTCTGCACAAAGTAGTTCTTTAGGAGATTGCTTTTTGGTTTTTGCATTGAAATTTGACTTTTGTCAGGCAATTGTTTGATAGAGAAAATCAGTTTGAGGGCGGTTTGCCTTCCTCTGATTTTTTCTAAGTGTTAAGTTAAATCTTTTGTGTGAGCTGGTTGCTCGCATCTGGTACTCAAACTTTTTTGCGGGTGGTTTGTCTGCACACAGTGTGTCTTAAGGGTAGTCACTCTCATGTTTGTCTGATTTCTCAAAGTGCCAATTTCAATATTTTGGGTATAAGAAAACAGTAAGAGGGCGGTTTGCCTCCTTCTGGATTCCTTAAAGAGTTAAATTTAATGTTCTGTGTTGCTATTCGAGTTTGAGTTTTTAGCCCACTGTCGTTCTTAGGAAAAACAAGAGGACGGTTTGCCATCTTTTGGACTCTCAACGTTCTGAGTTTAATATTTTTGTGAGCGGTTTGGTTGCATTTGGTAATCAAACGTTTGTGCGGGCGGTTTGTCTGCACACAGTAGGTCTTTAAGTAACCCCTTTTATGCTGGTATTCAAGTTTGAGTATTTAGGCAATTGTGTTCCGCACGTGAGAAACCAATTAGAGGGCGGTTTGCCTTCTTTAACGTGTTAGGTTTGCTTTCTTTGGGATTCTTCAACGTGTTAGGTTTAATATTTTGTTTCAGCAGGATGCTAACACCTTGTAATCAAAATCTGCTTGCACCTGGTAATCAAAAATTTGTGCGGGCGGTTTGTCTGCACACAGTAGGTTTTCAAAGAATTCACTGTCCATTGTGTATTCATGTTTGAGTATTTAGAACATTGTTTGCTCGTGGGAAAACAAATAGAAGGCGGTTTGCTTTGTTTTTGTCTGTGCTAAAGTAAGTATTTTGTGTGAGCGGGTTGCTTGCACCAGGTAATCAAACATTTGTGCGGGCGGTTTGTCTACAAACAGTAGGTCTTTAGTTTAGTCCTTTTCGTGTTTGTATTCAGCTTTGAGTTTTTAGGCCATTCTGTGCTCTTGGGAAAACAATTAGAGGGCGGTTTGCCTTCTTTTGGATTTCTCAATGTATTAGTGTTAATAATTTGATGCTCAAATAGAGCCTCTTCTACATCAATGTTTGTGAATGCTATAAACTTTTCACCTTGCTTCCTTAACGATTTGAGAAAAATTCGTGTTTCTCAAAATTGTTCTCTACCGTGAACTTTTAAACTTCAATCTAGAAATAGTTTCGTCTGAACGCTTTAAAGTAGGGTTAAAATTTTTCTTTTCTGCCGGTAGAATTCGGGATAAAATGTATCCTGTTTTGTACGCAGGCATTACATTTCTGGCACCCAAAAGGCCGTAGTTGATTCGTTTTTGTTTTAAGATTGATGAGCGTCTTGAGTAATCAAAAAAGGCATCTTCAACTTTGCCAGATAGATGGTCAGATCTGTCGGTGTTTTGGGTTCTCTAGTCCTGAAATTCAAAATTTCGTTGACCTGATTCCACACGAATTGTTTTGCGAACAGAAAAGAGAAGATCGACATTTAACAAAAATACATAATTTTCTGCAAAAAGCGTATGACAATCTCCAAGTAGCTCAAATCAATTTGAAGCCGGATGATTTTGGTGGTTATGGGCTATGTTACTCCGGCAGCGCTTCAATTTCAAAAGGTCAACGACTTAATGTGTATGGCTATTTAGAGTTCATTCCTGAAGCCGAAGAGAGAACTTTTTCTAATTTGTCTGTAATGGCTCCTCGTGAAGGCTCCAAACGTAGCCGAGTAATGGTAGGACCCGCTAGGTTTGTTAATCACTGCTGCAGGCCAAATTGTGAGTACTTGGCGGTTGAGTTAAATGGAAAAAAGGCTGTGCAGATTTCAGCCATTACCGAAATTTTATATGGGACAAATTTGTCGACGTATTATGGTGAGAATTTTTTTGGCAAATGCAACAAAGACTGCAAATGTCCTCATGTAGATTTGCATCGTGTTGAAAGTCCTGTTTTGCCATCTGAAATGGAATCAGAAAAACCTTCATTTGAGTTGAGAACACCAGCTCCACGGATTCAGGCAGCAACGGTTCTCAAAATGCGAAATGTTAAGCGCAGGTTGAACCTAAAATATCCTTTAGCGACGGCAAAAAAACCTGTTATTGCTGATCTCAGGTATTTAAGCGATGAAAACAGTGAAAGGGAAGCAAGTGAAGTGTCAATAATAGAACATCCTACAAGAAGTTCTCCATGTCCCAGTGCCGCTGAAAATGCAGAAAATATCCAGAACAGTCCTCAATTATTTGACAGTGGCGATGATGTGGACGAGGATATAGCGGAAGAGTATATGTCGGACGATAGTTCGGAACAAAACAAGGATTATGAGGAGAAAGAGGTTTATGAAGCATTGGGTGCTGGATCTCAATCTTCATGCGAAAACTTTGTTCACTGTGTGGAGAGTATTATAACCAAGCATGGAACATCTGACAAAGAGGCTGTTGAATGGCTGCAGTTAACTCGCTTGGCTTTTCCCAATTTTAAGGTACCAGCTTTCAAAACTCTCAAAAGAAGAAACCTTTTGCGTATGGAAAATCACATTGTGAAGAAGAAAAAATGTGCAAACGGGGAATGGCATGTGCTCAATTTCCAAAGCGAGCTCCAGGAAGTTCTGCGTCGCAATTTCGTGCATATCGAAGAGTACGAAAACGAAAAGAAGGAAGGTAGTGATTTAATTCTACCTAGAGCACTAAGTAGGGACAATCGAAAACTAATGGTGTTTCTGGTTCTGAACACAGATGGTGTCAAAATTATCAAATCAAAAAATAATTCTCTTTGGCCTATATGGTGCGCTGTTGCAAATCTTCCGCCAATTTTGCGTTCCTCCTTCAACAACATTTTACTCTGCGGTCTGTGGTTTGGTACAGAGAAACCAGACTGGCCTGATTTTTTGCAGGTAATGCTTTTTTAATGTTTGTTTCATATGCCTTTCATCAAGTAAAACTAGTTGCTTTTCACGGGTTTTGGTATCGTGTTGAAGAGGCAGCAAAATTTGTCGCTCTAATTTTCTCTGATGAAATTTCCACTTGTCATTCAGGCTTTTTCCAAGCTTCAGAATGATCTGAATTTCATATTTGAAAGTCTTTTAATTTTCCATTGCAGGCTGTTGGTGAGCAACTGGCGCAGTTCGAGCTTAAACTGTCTGATGAGACGTTTGTTGTCATTCCAAAGCCAATTCTTATTGTGGCTGATACTCCTGCAAGATATTCTGTACTGAACTGGATATCTTTTAATGGTTATTATGGTTGCTGTTACTGCTATAATTCTGGTACACGAATTGGTAAAACACACTATTATCCCCATCAACCCTATGGCATGCGTTCTATAGAAGATTACAACGCAGATTTGCGAGCTGTTACCACTAATCCGTCACTGAAATCATCACGAGGTGTTAAGGGCCCGAGCTCGTTGTCAAAATTTGTGCCCAATTTACCGTTATCTGCTCCGATAGATTATATGCACCAGGTTGCGCTAGGAGTTGCGCGCGTTGTCCTTGACTTACTTAGAAAAGAGATTAAAGTTCAGATGCGAGAGGAATTGAAAAGAATCGTTAGCAAAATAAAGGTGAGTATCTTTAGTAGAACGTTGGAAGTCTTTTAAACAGTAGTGTTTTCTGTTCATAAACGTCTTTTGAGAATTGCAGTTTTTAAAATTTTAACTTTGGTTTTTTGGTTTGGAATTTTTAAACATATATATGCGGATTGTGAATTTTGTTTAGGTTCCGTTTGAAATAAGAAGATGTCCACGATTGCTTATTGACCTGCAAAAATTCAAAGCAAGCGAGTGCAAGGACTGGCTCCTCTACCTTGGTCCTCCTATTTTATACGGTAAAGTGAGCAAGGAGGCCTACACTCGCTTTATGTTGTTGAGTTACTCAATTCGCTTGCTGCTTACGAATTCTTGTTATTGCGATGAAGCGGAACCTCTGATTAAGAAGTTTCTCGACCTAACTGCGGCCCAATACGATGAATATTGTTTTACAATAAATGTTCACTTCTTGAACCATTTATGCTGGCAAGTCCGGAATTACGGACCTTTGTGGTGCACATCTGCATTCATGTTTGAATCCGCCAACCATCTTCTTAGTAGACCCTTTACTGGTACTGTCAATCACTTGGATCACATAATTGAACGATATTTAAGGCGAAAAAAACTTCTTTCAACCAAGCTAAAGAAGGATAATTTGGTTGGATTTGCTCAAACATTAGGGAATACAAGCAAAGAATTTATTGAGCGACGCGTTGTGGATGAAACTGCTTTACCTTTGCATTACAACCCTGATGATGACTGTCTTCGATCAACAATGCAAGTAAACTGTTTGAAGTTGGACTCGCTAACGTACTCAACCAATGCAAATGCCTATATAAGCTTTGAGGACTGTTCAGTTCTGAAGTTTGGTGAAATCGTTGTTTTCGAAAAGTCCGAAAACTCTACTTGTCTTGTGAATTTGTTCAATGTAAAGCAAACTATCGGCGTTGAAAAATGTTCAGCTCCACCTGACGTCATTAGCTTTGTCGTTGTTGAGTACTCGGCTTATCAACAAGAAGTGTTTGTAAACTCAATAAAAAACAAATTGGTAAGAATTGATGTCGATGACAAAGTTTGTCTGTCTGTTTTATTGGACCACTTTGAGCATGATTAATTTTGATGTTATCTTTGAATCAATGTTAATTGCGTTCTCTTCTCAATTCAGCAGTTCTTTTAAAGTGAATTTAGGTGTATTAATTATATGCTTTGATGGAATCAATGATTTTTTGTACAATTAAGCTTTCCAATTATCATTTTCTCGCGGATCACTGAATACAAATCTTTGTTTTTGACGTGTCAATGTTTCCCTTATTCAGTTTGTGGGTAGAACAGCTTGTTCAGTACGAAAATTAAGGACCATAATCTATGTAGAATAGGCTCCAGTAAAAGAAAGGCTTCATCTGTCTTTTAAAAAAGTCTTCTCCCGAAACTCTTATAAATTTAGAGGTCTGTTGAATCTTGGATATTTTAGTTTTTTGGCCATTTATGGCGTTCCCTCGACTGTATCCACTAGTTGAATTGCAAATAACGTATAAATTTTGTCAACTTTCAAATTTTGCAAAAATGTTAGGATTTTTCAAGAGAAATCTTTTTTCGAAAAAGTGGACTCATTTTCATTTTCTTGGTCACCTAGAGCAAAAATTGGTGAACGTTGATCAATAGTCTACCCAGTCTGTACCACTATTAACACAAATAAATTATATCACTAAGTTGTGTTATATCTTTTTTTGTTTTTTTGTTTGCTTTTTTGGTAGGTGTACTGACTCCGCTATTATATAGCCTTTTTTTTGAAAATATATCTCTTAAGTTGGGTTTATTTCGGCCCTATGACGTTGGGAACCTGTCAGTTAGCACTAGTAGACGTGACTAAATGAGAAAGGACTATAGTTTATGCAGAAAAGGCTCCCGTAAAAGAAAGGCTTTCTCTATGTTTTAAAAAAGTCTTCTCTCGAAACTCTTCTAAATTTAGAGGTCTGTTGAATCTTGGGTGTTCTAGTTTTTTTGGCCGTTTATGATGTTCCCTCGACTTTACCCACTATTTGAATTGCAATTAACGTATAAATTCCGTCAATTTTCAAATTTTGCAAATGTTAGGATTTTTGAAGAGAAATTCTTTTTTGAACAGTTTGATTCATTTTTACTCTTTCTCGGTCACCTAGAGTAAAATTTGGTAGTCTTTGACCGTTTATCATTAGTCTAGCCGGTCTTTACACCTATGAACACGATGAAAATGGGTCACAAAGTTGTATTTTATCTTTTTTCTTTGTTTTCATGTTTGCTTTGTTAGGTGTACTGACTCCTCTAATATATAGCCTTTTTTGCAAATATTTCTCTCAGTTGAGTTTATTATGGCCCTGTGACGTTCGGAACCTGTTAGTTATCAATAGTGGACGTGTCTAAGTTGAGAAAGAACCATAATTTATGTAGAAAAGTCTCCAGTAAAAAAAGGTCTTCTCTGTTTTAAAAAGTCTTCTCTCGAAACTCTAAATTTAGAATCTTCTTGAATCTGAGATATTTTAGTTTTTTGGCCAATTATGGTGTTCCTTCAACTGTACCCACTATTTGCAATGCAAATAGCTTAAAAACTCTGCGGAATTTCACAATTTCTGTAAAATGTTAAGATTTTTGAAGAAAAGTCGATTTTTGAAAAAAAAAGTGGTCATTTTTACTTTTTCTCGGCCCCCTATAGCCAAATTCGGGAATGTAAATCAGTAGATGGTTCATCTACTCATTCTTAAAACTAATGGACACGACAGAATTTGATTTTCAAATAGTATGGTATCTTTTTTCTGGGTATCCATGTTAGCTTTATTATGTGTATTGACTCCTTTAAAATATAGCCTCTTTTTTCGCAATTATCTCTCTAAGTGGGACTTATTTCGGCCCTTTGAGGTTCGGAACCTGTTAGTTATCACTAGTAGACGTGTGTTAGTCGAAAAAGGGCCATAATTTATGTAGAAAAGGCTCCAGTAAAAGAAAGGCCTTCTCTATGTTTTAAAAAAGTCTTCTCTCGAAACTCTTCTATATTTAGAGGTCTGTTGAATCTTGGATAATTTATTTTTTTCGGAAATTTACGGTGTTCCCTCGACTTTACCCACTATTTTAATTGCAATTAACGTATAAATTCCGTCAATTTTCAAATTTTGCAAATGTTAGGATTTTTGAAGAGAAATTCTTTTTTGAACAGTTTGATTCATTTTTACTCTTTCTCGGTCACCTAGAGTAAAATTTGGTAGTCTTTGACCGTTTATCATTAGTCTAGCCGGTCTTTACACCTATGAACACGATGAAAATGGGTCACAAAGTTGTATTTTATCTTTTTTCTTTGTTTTCATGTTTGCTTTGTTAGGTGTACTGACTCCTCTAATATATAGCCTTTTTTGCAAATATTTCTCTCAGTTGAGTTTATTATGGCCCTGTGACGTTCGGAACCTGTTAGTTATCAATAGTGGACGTGTCTAAGTTGAGAAAGAACCATAATTTATGTAGAAAAGTCTCCAGTAAAAAAAGGTCTTCTCTGTTTTAAAAAGTCTTCTCTCGAAACTCTAAATTTAGAATCTTCTTGAATCTGAGATATTTTAGTTTTTTGGCCAATTATGGTGTTCCTTCAACTGTACCCACTATTTGCAATGCAAATAGCTTAAAAACTCTGCGGAATTTCACAATTTCTGTAAAATGTTAAGATTTTTGAAGAAAAGTCGATTTTTGAAAAAAAAAGTGGTCATTTTTACTTTTTCTCGGCCCCCTATAGCCAAATTCGGGAATGTAAATCAGTAGATGGTTAATCTACTCATTCTTAAAACTAATGGACACGACAGAATTTGATTTTCAAATAGTATGGTATCTTTTTTCTGGGTATCCATGTTAGCTTTATTATGTGTATTGACTCCTTTAAAATATAGCCTCTTTTTTCGCAATTATCTCTCTAAGTGGGACTTATTTCGGCCCTTTGAGGTTCGGAACCTGTTAGTTATCACTAGTAGACGTGTGTTAGTCGAAAAAGGGCCATAATTTATGTAGAAAAGGCTCCAGTAAAAGAAAGGCCTTCTCTATGTTTTAAAAAAGTCTTCTCTCGAAACTCTTCTATATTTAGAGGTCTGTTGAATCTTGGATAATTTATTTTTTTCGGAAATTTACGGTGTTCCCTCGACTTTACCCACTATTTGAATTGCAATTAACGTATAAATTCCGTCAATTTTCAAATTTTGCAAATGTTAGGATTTTTGAAGAGAAATTCTTTTTTGAACAGTTTGATTCATTTTTACTCTTTCTCGGTCACCTAGAGTAAAATTTGGTAGTCTTTGACCGTTTATCATTAGTCTAGCCGGTCTTTACACCTATGAACACGATGAAAATGGGTCACAAAGTTGTATTTTATCTTTTTTCTTTGTTTTCATGTTTGCTTTGTTAGGTGTACTGACTCCTCTAATATATAGCCTTTTTTGCAAATATTTCTCTCAGTTGAGTTTATTATGGCCCTGTGACGTTCGGAACCTGTTAGTTATCAATAGTGGACGTGTCTAAGTTGAGAAAGAACCATAATTTATGTAGAAAAGTCTCCAGTAAAAAAAGGTCTTCTCTGTTTTAAAAAGTCTTCTCTCGAAACTCTAAATTTAGAATCTTCTTGAATCTGAGATATTTTAGTTTTTTGGCCAATTATGGTGTTCCTTCAACTGTACCCACTATTTGCAATGCAAATAGCTTAAAAACTCTGCGGAATTTCACAATTTCTGTAAAATGTTAAGATTTTTGAAGAAAAGTCGATTTTTGAAAAAAAAAGTGGTCATTTTTACTTTTTCTCGGCCCCCTATAGCCAAATTCGGGAATGTAAATCAGTAGATGGTTAATCTACTCATTCTTAAAACTAATGGACACGACAGAATTTGATTTTCAAATAGTATGGTATCTTTTTTCTGGGTATCCATGTTAGCTTTATTATGTGTATTGACTCCTTTAAAATATAGCCTCTTTTTTCGCAATTATCTCTCTAAGTGGGACTTATTTCGGCCCTTTGAGGTTCGGAACCTGTTAGTTATCACTAGTAGACGTGTGTTAGTCGAAAAAGGGCCATAATTTATGTAGAAAAGGCTCCAGTAAAAGAAAGGCCTTCTCTATGTTTTAAAAAAGTCTTCTCTCGAAACTCTTCTATATTTAGAGGTCTGTTGAATCTTGGATAATTTATTTTTTTCGGAAATTTACGGTGTTCCCTCGACTTTACCCACTATTTTAATTGCATATAACGTAAAAATTCCGTCAATTTTTAAATTTTGCAAAAATGTTAGGATTTTTGAAGAAAAATCGTTTTTTGAAAAAGTGGATTCATTTTTACTTTTTCTCGGTCACCTAGAGCAAAATTGCATAACGTTGACCGTTGACCATTAGTCTACCCTGTCTGTACACCTACTAAGACGACGAAAAACGGTCACCAAGTGGTATTACATCTTTGTTCTTTGTTTTCATGTTTGCTTTGTTAGGTGTACTGACTCCTCTAATATATAGCCTCTTTTTTGCAAATATATCTCTAAGTTGGGTTTATATCGGGCCCATGACGTTGGTAACCTGTTGGTTGTCACTAGTATACGTGTCTAAGTCGAAAAAGACCCATAATTTGTGTAGAAAAGGCTCCAGTAAAAGAAAGACTTCCTCTGTGTTTTAAAAAAGTCTTCTCTCGAAAGTCTTCTAAATTTAGAGGTCTGTTGAATCTTGGATATTTTATATTTTTCGGCCATTTATTGTTTTCCCTCGACTGTACCCACTATTTGAATTGCATATAACGTAAAAATTCCGTCAATTTTTAAATTTTGCAAAAAATGTTAGGATTTTTGAAGAAAAATCGTTTTTTGAAAAAGTGGATTCATTTTTATTTTTTTCTCGGTCAATTAGAGCAAAATTTCGTAGCCTTTGACCGTTGATCATTAGTCTACCCAGTCTCTACACCTATGAGCTCGACGAAATTGGGTCACAAAGTTGTATTATATCTTTTTTCTTTGTTTTCATGTTTGCTTTGTTAGGTGTACTGACTCCTCTAATATATAGCCTCTTTTTTGCAAATATATCTCTAAGTTGGGTTTATATCGGCCCCATGACGTTGGTAACCTGTTGGTTGTCACTAGTATACGTGTCTAAGTCGAAAAAGACCATAATTTATGTAGAAAAGGCTTCAGTAAAAGAAAGACTTTCTCTAGGTTTTAAAAAGTCTTCTCTCGAAAATCTTCTTAAATTTAGAGTTATGTTGAATCTCGGATTTTTTCGTTTTTTTTGGCCATTTATGGTTTTCCCTTGATTGTATCGAATATTTGAACTTAATTAACGTAAAAATACCGGCCATTTTCATATATTGCGAAAAAATGTTAGGATTTTTGAAGATTTTGTTTTATTTTAAATTTGTCTGTTTTGGAGAGACCTTTTCTAGCCTAGTATTTTTTTAGCTAGTGCTCTGCTCAATTCTCCTATAGCTTTAGTTTGTAACTCCGCCGTAGCCGGTCCCCAGCCCGGATGAGAAAGGAGGAGGGAAACACACCCAGAACATACTGGAAAAGTCTCAAAAGTCGTGTTATTCAACTTGACTGGATCCTTTTCCGACAATTTTACAGGTTTTATTTTATATTATAGTTGTATGTTTTGGAGAGAGCTTTTCGGGCCTAGTTTTTTTAGCTAGTGCTCTGCTCAATTCTCCTATAGCTTTAGTTTGTAACTCCGCCGTAGCCGGTCCCCAGCCCGGATGAGAAAGGAGGAGGGAAACACACCCAGAACATACTGGAAAAGTCTCAAAAGTCGGGTTATTCAACTTGACTAGAGCCTTTTCCGACAATTTTCCAGCTATTATTTCACCTTAAAAACCTTATTAATCTTGCTACGGCCTTGCTACGGCACCTTATTAGTCTTGATATGGCATTAGCACGGCACCTTATAAATCTTAGTACGGCCGTAGTACGGTGCCGTAGGAAACTTGACAAGACTTAGTAAGTTTTTTTTCTAAGACTTATACGGTGCCGTAGTAAGGCCTTAGTAAGTTTTCCGAGTCTGGTCAACCTGGGTTTTTTTTAAAAAAATTGAGTCGGAGCTTTATGTTCATTTTTGTCTGGCCTCACGTTGACTAATCTAATGGAATGAAAATACGGGTCAGGGTATCAACGCCGGATATGTTTCTACGAGCGAAAGATAACAGGTGAACGCGTGAAATTTTTGTAAGAATTGCTGTTTTTGGCGATATGAGTGCAAATCTTGACGTGAAAGGAAAACTACATGTAAAATTGCAACTCTTAGAGAAATTTGCCGCTCTTAGTGAAACATGCATAGGAATTTTGTCTAATGTGATGAACGTCAGAAAATTTAGGAGAAAATTAAATTAATCACACCTTTCTTTTTGAAATATTCAACAAATTTTGTAGCAATGTTGCAAAACGTAGACAATTAATGCCCCCCTCCCAATTAATTTTTTAATTGTTATTTAGCACTTATATGTTATACAGCAGTTTAGTATCTTGAAGACTTGAAAAGAATTGTTTTAGTGGAAAAGCTAAAATTTTATCAATGCAAAACTTTCGAAAAGTTCAACCGAACATGAAAAACATATTTTTGTACAATAATTGCTCTTTTTGAGTTTCATCTGGGTCTACGTTGTGCGTTTTTGAGCTGGAGCATATGTAAGTGTAAGTGATGCATACGTCTGTGTGTGTGTGTGTGTGTGTGTGTGTGTGTGTGTGTGTGTGTGTGTGTGTGTGTGTGTGTGTGTGTGTGGGTTTGTGTGTGTGTGTGTGTGTGCGTCTGTGTTTGTGTGTGTGTGACCATTTGGGTGTAGCATTTTGTTTGTAACCTCTGTATGATAAATTTTCACAGACTAAAAGAGCAATTTCTGGGAAAACGGAGGAATGTTGTTTAAACTCCTAAGAACTGCTATTTATATTGGCAACGGTGTCACTCTTGTTTAAATTCGAAAATGACAGCCAAGGGCGCATATAAGTTTCACCCCTGGGTGCACGTGATCAATTTTACGTAGTAACGCGCTATATAACAAAAAATAAATTGGATTTCGGGCCACAAAAAATCTTGGGGGGGGGGGGTCTGAATAGATTCC
>NW_027449644.1:0-1000 GCF_964194025.1 Convolutriloba macropyga | reverse complement strand
GTGAGAGGGAGAGGGAGAGGGAGAGAGATAGAGATAGAGATAGATAGAGAGAGAGAGAGAGCTGTTGTTTTAGTGGGACTAAAGTTAAGAAGCTAGTGTGGAAAGCAGAAAAGGTAGAGAGAAATTTCGAGAGCTTAGTAAGGCTGAACTTTGCAAGTTTGTAATTGCAAGACCAGTTGGGTTACTGTGCGCGTTTTTGGTTTAGTTCATTTGGCAAGTAAACCACGGATATAATATTAATAATAATACTAATAATAATGATAATAATAATAATAATAATACTAATAATAATAATAATAATAATAATAATAATAATAATAATAATAATAATAATAATAATAAATAATAATAATAATAATAATAATAATAATAATAATAATACTAAAAATAATAATAATAATAATAATTATATAATAATAATAATAATAATAATAATGTTAATAATAATAATTATCATTATTATATTTATTATTATTATTATTAATATTATTATTATTATTATTATTTTTATTATTGTTATTATTATTATTATTATTATTATTATTATTATTATTATTGTCATTATTATTATTATTATTATTTTTATCATTATTATTATTATTATTATTATTATTATTATTATTTTTATTAATATTGTTATTATTATTATTATTATTATTATTATTATTATTATTATTATTTAAATACTATGATAAATTGTGTTTGAGTTTGTCTTTTCCAATGATATGCATCTATTTATCTTACCTTTGTTAAACAAAAAGCCAAAAAAGATGATACAAGACTCATTAAGAAATTTTTTGGAGACCATCTGCTTTTTGACTGCTTGCAAGAGCCGAAGAAAGAAAAAAACTGAGTAACAAAGTAGCACATGCTTCATCGATTCAAAACTTTTGTTTTTGTTTTGATCGACCTTCTGGTCAACATAGTCACCTCACTGTTGAGCCTAACAGAAATTCAGAAGTTGACAGTAGCGCTCCCGTAATGGCTTTGTTCTTTTGCC
>NW_027449643.1:0-13007 GCF_964194025.1 Convolutriloba macropyga | reverse complement strand
GCTAAAATTTTTTAAGGCCAAGATAGTTTTTTGCATCGATTGCTGTTTTTTTAGTTCAACCCATCTGCCGTTAAAATCCTACTTTTATTGCTCAAAATCTTTTACTGCCCTTTGAACCAACAATTTGACGCGAATAAAATATGGATAAAAATGAAAAAAAACTCAAAATATCACACAATGATCTACAGAGGCAATGCCTGACGGAACTGACTTCAGTGGCCGGATTCAGTGGCCCCAGGGGTCACAACATCGACTGGTTCCAGGAAATTTGTGATACAGTTGGGTCTGATCTAAAACTATACAAAGCAATAACAATCTTAAACTTTATTCTTATAGGAAAATATTTTGGACACCACCCGAATTCTTTAAGATTTGCTCTCTCCTACGAGTTTATCTATGGGCTAATTCAACAGTACAAAAATGTAATTTTTGCAATCTAAATTTTTCTGCTAGATGTACACAGATGCGCTGGTCACATTAGCTTTTCAGGGAAAGCGTTTGATTTTCTATGCAAACAAGATTGCCTATTCAGAGCAGTCTGGTTCAATCAAAATATTGGCATTTTAATCAACACAAGCTAACCAATACCATTCTATCTTCTTCTCTGAAAAGCTTTTTCTATTTTATGAAAATTGGCACCGCAAAATAATAGAATAAATATTAAATTTTGCTATAATGCGTTGATCAAACACCAAAGGATAACTAATTCTCTTGAAGTATTTTTTTGCAATGTTTTTGCTCTTCAGCATCAAAAACAAAAAGAAAACTTGTTCAAAGATATATTTTAAAAAAAATGCGGAAAAAAAATTTGAAGTTGGTCTTTGTAACAGATCAGAACTTTGAGTGCTTTCTGTGTCCTATTGACTGACCCACAGTTTTTTTCTCCCGTCATATACTTCAAAATGCTTGATGGTTTGATCAAATGTCAAATAATTGCAAAGTTTTTTCATTTTTTTTGAAAATTTAGATTTTCTATATTACACTGACAGCACAAGCGGAAAATTTTAGTTGGAGGAAACAATTAACCAAATTACGTTCGCAAATAAATACATTTTTGGCTATTTTGGTTGCTCAAAACTGAAGCGACAATTCGTCGATGTTGTGATGCGGGCTTGTTTCAAATATGATAAAATTGAGATCAGCTTAACTTCAAATTTTTTTTGAAGTTGAAGGATACTCAAAACTTAAAATACCCGGCCGAACATCTGCATCAAAAAAATATGCTTGTAGCACGGCACTGGTAACCTCTGCAGCGGGAATTTGTAGCCACTGTCCGGGTTTGTAAATCCCGCGCAAAATCTTTTACACTTTGTTTTTTTTGTTACACCAAATGTTAGTTCTTGTGCTTGGCACAAACAGTAAAGTTTTCATTCAGGCGTCAGAGATTAGATTTTCATTTACAAGTTTCATTTGATAGAGGTTGTTTGCAAACATTGAAAGTTCTTGGCACCGACATTCAAGTTTTCGAATCTTTACTGTTTGGGCCCCCAGATTCCCAGATTATTAGTTGCATATCATTTGCACCCACCCCCCCCCCCCCCCCGACGCACGCACAATATATTACATTATGATTTACTATGTAATAGCACTGTAAATGGGGACGCATAACGTACTGGGGGGCACAAACGGAAAAGATCGGAGATTTTTTACATGAGAGATTGTTTGCGAACATTAAAGGTTCTTGGCACAGACATCAGAGATTTCATAACTTTGTGGATGAATAAAAACAATTGAGGTTCATCTCAGACATAAGAGGTTTCAAGAATTACATGTTGTAAGCATATTGTAGAGGCTCTGCTACAGATAACAGGTTTCATGCTTAGAAGCTGAGTTCAAACAATGGAAGTTCTTGGCACCTAGAGTAGAATTTTTTTCACAAGAAATTATTAGCAAAATTTAGTGGTTCTCAGCTCAGAGATAGAAGTTTCAGGCATTGGAATATCTGTGCAAGCATTAGTGGTTTTTAGCACAAACATTAGAAGGTTCAATCATTAAAGGATGTGTTGAACATTAGAGGTGGTTGGCACAATCATTAAAGGGTTAGGACCTTTTCCGTTTGTGCCCCTCGTACGTTATGCGCCCCCCAGTTACGTAGCACGTGCCCTTACATAGTAAACCACTATTTTGAAAAGGCATCTGCGTCTGGCGGTGCAATTAATATGCGCCCACGATGCTCTGGGGTTTAATTGATTAAAAGATATGCGCAAACATTAGGTGTTCTTGGTAGAGACATAAGGGGCTTCATACACCTTGAGCAAACTTTGGAGATTTTCGGCATAGACTTTAGAAGTTTCATGTATTAGGGGTTGTTTGCAAACGATAGAGGTTCCTGGCACAGAAATTTCATTTGTCGGAGGCTGTTCGATAACAGTGGTGGTTATAGGCAAATGTATAAGGGGCTTCATTTATTGGATCTTTTCCATTTGTGCGTCCAGTACGTTATGCAACCCCAGCTACAGAGCACGTGCCATTACATAGTAATTCATTATGCAAAAGTAAAACACGTGCGTCTGGGATGCAAAAAATATGCACCAAATTGGCGGGGGGTAGGGGCAGAAAGGGATAAGATCCCATTTTTTAAACGATGCGGAAAAATATTAGAGTTTCTTTGATAGATATTAGGATAGAATTAAGCACTAGAGGATTCACGCAACCAATAAAGTTCTTTGCACATACCTCAGAGGTCTAATTTATTAGAGGATTTATGAAAACAATAGAACTTTATTCTCAAAGACATTAAAAATTTCAAGAATTACAGGATGTATGCAAATATAGGAGGTCAGAGGGGTTTGAGCACACATATTAGGTTTCATGTATAAAAAGTTGTATACAATCATTAGATTTTTAAACAAAATTAAGCAGTTTTTTTGTTAGAGGTTGTTTTCAAACATTAGATGTTCCTGGCGCCCGCATTCCAGGATTTCTTTATAATAGGATGAAAGAAATCTTTAGAGGTTCATCTTACAGACAATAGAGTTTTAAAAAAAAATTATTGTCTACATGCAAATTGTAGAATTTTTTTGCACAGATATTATGCTTCATAATATCATAGAAGTATAATTCATTAATGGATTTCTGCAAAAATAAACAGCTTTTTGTACAGATATTAAAAAACCTTTATTACATTAGAGGATGCGTCCAAACATTAGAGGCTTTTGCTACAGCTATCAGAGTTTTCATACATTAGAAGATTTGCACAAACGTTAAAGGCGCTTGGCAAAAACATTAAAAGTCTCGTATTTTAGAGTATGTGAATAGGTTATTGCCACACATTGTTACAGGTTTCATGTATAAATGGTGTTTTGTAAAAGTTGGATGTTTTTGACACAGACACTAAAATTTGATGTTATTTGAGATTTTGACACTAGAATTTGATGTTACATAAGAGGTTATTTGCACATCTAGTAGAGGTTCCATGCATTGGAATGTATGGATGCAAATATTAGAGTTTAATGGTACAGGCATTAGAAGTTTCCTGCATTAGAGGTTACATTCCAACAACAGATGCTCTTGGCCCAGACATAAGAAAATTCACGCATAAGCAAATAATAGACTGCATTGGCACAGGAAAAACATTTCATGAGTTAGAAACTCACCTCTGCTAACATTAGAGTTGTCTGCACAATCATTAGAGGTTTTTGAAGATCGTAAGCAATCTTTAGGAGATCTTGGCACAAGCAGTCGAAATTTTTCTTGCATCAAAGGATCTATGCAATTTGAATTGCTTGGCGCTAACATTAGATGTGTCGTGTATTAGAGGTTGCTTGGAAACCATAGAGTTTTTTGGTAGAAACACCAAAAAATTCAAGCATTAGGGGTTGTATGAGCATGTTGGGTTTATTACAAAAAGATTAGAAGTTTCATTTATGAGAGGCTGTTTGAAATCATTAGACGTTGTTGAAACAAAAACTAAATGTTGAAAGCGTAAGGGAATGTATGCTAACAAGGGAATGTATTGACACAGACGTTACATTTCACGCATCAATGAATGCATTCAAACATTGGAGGTGCTCGGCACAGACATTAGAGACTTCATGGATGAGAATTTTTTTGACCAACGTAAATGTTTTCGAAGCAAGCATAAATGGTGTCATGCAATACAGGTTGCATGCAAGTATTAGAGATGGCTGCCACATACAGATGAGGTTTCACGTACTGGAGTTTATATGCAAACAATCAAAGTTCGTGGCACAGAAATCAGACATTTCATATAGAAGAGGTTGTATGCAAACACTAGTGGTTCTCTCCACAATTGAGATTTTGGATGCAAACGTTCGAGTTTTTTGATACCGACTTCGAGCACTCTCCAAGCACTAGAGCTTGTATGCAAATACGGGAGAATATTGGCTGACACATTAGAAACTTAATGCATTAAAAATTGTGTACTTAGAGGTTCTTGCCATGACATTGAGGGATTCATTCATTAGAGATGGTATGACAACATTATTGTGCTTGGCAATGACATCAAACGCTAATTGCTTTCGAGTCTATATGCAAACAATGAGGTTGCTGGCGCCAAATATAGCGGTAGGATGCAAACGTCAGTTTTTGGCACAGACATTAAAAGTTTCATTCATTGGAGATTGTATATCAGTATTTGAAATTATCGACTTAGACAGTATAAGTTCAATGCTTCAATGCATAAGCTCAGACATAAAATTTTTCAAATTAGAGTATAATGAACGAGTTAAATTTTCTTAGCAAATACATTACAAATTTTTTGCTTAAGAGCTTGCCAGCAAACAATAGAGCTTACACAGTCATTAGGTTTTTCATGCAAGAGAGAATTTATTCAACTTTTATGTTTTTTGTGTATTGTATGTATGTATTTGATGTATTGTCTATTGCATAAAATAATAGATTTTAGCAAGCAGACAATAATGGTTAAAGACCAGGGAGGTCAAATCAAATCACATGAGATTTTTGGAAAGCACATCATAAGTTTCATGCATTAAAAGTTGCATGCAGTCACTAAAGATTCTTGCGAAAGATTTCGTGTAAAAATTAGGGATTAGTGGCACGGACATAAGATATTTCATGAATAATAAGATTTGTGCAAATAATAGAATGTATTGGCACATGCATTAGATTTCCTGCATTGAAGGAAGTATGCAAAAATTTGAATTACTTAGCACAGACCTTACGGGTGTCATGTATCAGGGGTTGTTTGCGAAAGATTGAGGGTCTTAAAACAAACACGAAAAACTTCATGCATTAGAGTTTGTACACAAATATTATGTTGTAAAAACAAACATCAGAGGTTTCTTTTGTTAGTGGCTGTTGGAAAACATTAGAGGTTCTTTAAATAAATGCTAAATGCAAACATTGAAGTTCTTGGGGCGAAAATTAGAAGTAGAAATCAAACATCAGTTTTGTGGCACAGATTTTAAAAGTTTCAATCATTAGAGGTTATATGTCAGTATTCGAAATGCTTGGCTTACACATCAGAAGTTCAATGCATTAGTGGTTTTATTTTAAAATTAGAGGTCTTTGGCACAGATATTAAAAGTCTCGTGCATTAGAGTTTTTATGAAAAAATTAGGGTTTCTTTGCAGATAGGTTAGATATTTTATGCTTCATACCTTTCCTTCAAACAATAGAGGGTCTTTAGACACTAGAGGTTTCGTGCATTAGCGGATTTATGCAAGAAAAAAATGTTGGCACAGACTATATATTTTATGCATTTGAAGGTTGTTTGATAATATCAGAGGTTTTTACATTAGTATTAAAGGTTTCAAGCATTGGAGGATGCATGCAAACATTGGAGGTTTTTGCCACAGAGGTTAAAGTTTTAATGGATAAGAAGTTGCATACAAGTTTCTTGCGCAGACATTATTCTAGCTAAAGAGGTCTTTTTGCAAAACCATTATCAATTTAATGCATTGAAGTATGTATGCAAACCTGAGAGGACCTTGTCAAAGACACTAGAGGCATCATGGATAAGAAAACGTATTCAAACAAAGAATGTATTGGTTTTATGTATTGGAGGTTATATGCAAACATGAGAGTTTATTTGCACAGTCGTTAGAGGTTTCATGCAAGAGAGGCTACACGCAAATATTAGAGGATGCCACCACATTAGAAGTTTCAAGTATTAGTGGTTATAAGCAAACTTTATAGGATCATGGCACGGACATCAGACGTTTCGTGTATTACACGTTTCGTGTATTACAGGAATCAAGGAAAAATTCATTTGATTCGGGGTTGAATGCAAGTAATTAATGTTTTTTTGGTACAGACTTTAAAAATTTCATCTGTTAGAGGTTGTATGCACCCATAAGAAGCTCTTGAGACAGAAATCAGAAGTTTTATGTATGAGAGGTTGTATGCAAGTACTCTAGATTCTTGTCTCCCACAATAGAAATTAATGCATTAGGGATTGTGTGCCAACACGAGAGGTTTTTGGCGCAGACTTTGAAGGTTTCATGCGTTAGATGTTATGCTAAGATTTAAGGTTCTTGGCACACTTGTTTACAGTTTCAAGAACCAGTGTTTATTGAGAAATTAGGGGTTCTTCTTGACAGATATATTAGAGGTTTCACGTATAAGCGCTTTTATGCAAATATTTGACGTTCACTTCTCAGTTGTTGTAGTTTTTATGCTTTAGAGGATGCTTTGAAAGGTCAGAGGTTCTTGGAACTGATATTAATTGTTTCATGTTTAAGAGGTTGACTGAAATTAGTACAGGTTTTTGGGAACATCATCAGAGGTTTCAAGCGTTAGAAGTTGTATGCAATCACTAGAGGTTCTTGGCGCACATAATAGAGACTTCTTGCGTTAGAGGTTTTATTCATCATGCGAAGTTTCTTGGCACGTAGAAATTCATCGAAGTTATTAAACGTATGGAATAATTGTTTAAATACTTTTGCCCGAGAGTTTTTCTACTTAGAATTAGTTGCTCCACGTTTTTTCTCTTCTATAGGTAACATTTTGAATTTCATTATTTCCATACATTTGAGAAGACTAGATGAGCCTTAACTCCATCATCTTAAAAAACTGAAATTTGTACAAACTGTTTTGGGCAAATATCATAGCTAATGTTTGCTTTCTGCAGATTTTTTCTTGAAACTAGAACATTTCTCATACGCCAGCAAAACACTTTCTTCTTTACATATAGGCTCAATTTAAAATCTATAACAAAAAACTGGCTTGGTGCCTTGAATAATGATATCGAAAAGATCTAAGCGTAGGAATTGAGTGGTAAAATGGAACAGGTTAATCGGTCCAATTCTACATCTTGAACGTGATCAAAGATGAAACTGAATAAAAAAGTGTTTTTTAAATCAAATAATTCATTATAAAGCATTAAAAAGATAGGAAAAGTTTCCGCTCAAGTACACTGCTCAAGAAGACACAAAACAGCGTTCAAATTGACTTATTCAGCATGCATATTTTGATGTTGTTGGCTCTTTTTTCAGCTGTAAGTGCTACCTGAATTGCATTTTTTCATACGTAATTTCATTTTTATTTAAAATTACCCCCTAATCCTACATTTTTTTGGATGGTATTTTTGGGGAGTAAAGTCTAACTATTCCCTCATTACTCAACATTACCCCCTTATGTTTCAACGTTTTAACCTGCTGAAATTACCCTCTGCTCTTACATCTTTTTAAGGGTAAATTTTGAGAGTGAATTCTAAAAGTTCCCCTTATTACTGCCTCCCCACCCTCAGCACCCGCCATTACCCCTAATCATACAGCATTTTACCCCCTATAATTACCACCTAATTTTACCATCTTTTTGGGGCTGGCTTAGTTTTTGGCTGGAGAAAAACCTAAAATTTCACCTTATTACCCCCCTTATCATACATCGTTTTTCTCCCTGAAACTACCCCTGATCCTACATCTCTTTGAATGGTAATTTTGGTGAGTAAAGTCAAACAATTCCCCCGCAAACCCCCCATTACCGGCCATTACCTCCTAATATTACATTGTTTTACCCCCTTAAATTACCCCCTAATCTTACATCACTCTGGGGGTGATTTTTGGGTGAGCCAAATCCAAAAATTCCCCTCATTACTTCCCTATTCTTACATCGTTATACCCCCCATACAGAACAACCCCAGTACTCATGCACCACGAGTGTGGGGGGTAATCAAGGGGGTAATTTCGACACGGGACCAGAAATAGAGACACTTGGTTGTTGAAGAATGTTTGATCTTCATTGCCCATTTCTAGGTAAAGTTTGAAAGACGCCATAATTTTTTTTCTTTCTTACTTATTAATTGATCAAAGATAGAAAAAATAGTTTGAAACTGGTTCTCCGTTCTTTGTTAAAAAATACCACAGAACAGCCAGAGCAACTTCGTTTTGGTATTATTAGGGAACTGAAAACGGTCCGTTTTGAATTTTAGTCCCTATTCGGTGATCCTTCTCAGAATTTATTTACAATTTCTATACTACAGTTTGCGTAGTACTTACAGTTGTCTGCTTTCTATACTGCGAAGGTTTTTTGTGCGTCTTTTTTAATTAACTTCCGTAGACGTTAATTCATTAAAACTTCCGTAATTCATAAATTAACTTCCGTAGAAAATTCTGTTTGTAAATGCTTTCATTAATATAAACAATTACAAAATAGCCTTCACATCATGTGCCTATCATGCTCAAACTTGTTCAGGTACTTTGGTTTTTTGAGAGCCCATTCAACCCCTCTTTTTTGTAACTGTTTTTAAGACATTAAAACATATTTCTCCTAGCTAATTTTGAGATAATTAAATGTAAATCGGTGGAACAGCTTTAATAAATAAGCTGCTTATCAACCTAATTGCATGACAAAGTCAGATTACAATTTTGAAAAAATGTGTTAGATTTTCATATCTCATTTTTCAAGATAAACTTGTGATTTTTACCAGGGAATTGATCAGAAATATAATCTTGAACAACAGATAACCACATTTATAATTATACACTAAAAGAAAGAATTATAATATTTAAAAAAATTGGCGAAAAAAACTATTTTTTTATAGGTTTCAAACTTTGGCGTCTGTGCAGGCGACTGCAATTGCGATTGTTCATGCGTTAATAACAAGGCAGAAACAATGTTTCGTGACACCTACAATTGCAGCTGTGTCTGTGACTGTGAGGGCGAAAGAGTGACAACCTCCACCAAAATGAAACCAATAACAGTCAACATCTTTCAAAAGTACTTGAATGTTGGCTATTGTGTCGGGGGTGAAATTTGTATCCGAAGTGTCAACTTTTATAACGGAGAGTTTGACTGTAAATGTGCTCCTGGAATATCCCAAACATGCTGGTTTTCCGGAACCCCTGGAGAAGACGCCAAATGTACTGGAAACATTGATCAATTGACATACGGGTGGATTCTTACCCAGCCGGAACTTTATTAACGGAATAACCTTCTTCAAAATTTAAAATTTTTCCTAGAAGCGGAGGAAACATACAATTAATGATTCTGAACAGATAAAAAACTAATGCAAAAAGAAAAAAAATTGTCAACTAATTTATTGTTAAGAGTTGTATTTTCGTAAAGCTGCAATGGTGGAGGGATATGTGGTATGCGTCATTGAAGAAGAGAATACAACTATTTATTGGTAATACAATCAAAAAAGCCCAGGTGGAAGTTGCAGACCAAATAGCGATAGGTTCAGGCCAATATCGCACACAAGGGGGGGGGGCGTCGTACGTTCAAAATTACAGGGTCCAGAAACACTATTGAATACATGAAATTCAGGGGACATGGAGCGCACAATGTCCATACATAATCAATTATGAACGCACAAAAATCTGAACATGGTGACTCTCGAACGACCCAAAATTTTTAAATTGAGATAAAAATGGCATAAAGTGTTAAGGTCGGGGTTGATTAGCACTCTTACCCAACTATCAACAAGCTGATTAGTGTTCACTCAACTGAAAGCTTTATACGTCGAAAAACTCAACTCATTCGAGTTCAGAAGTTGTAAAACACGCAGAAAAAAATGTACCCAAAATTTTTCCTTCTTCTGGAAAATTTTACTTCTAGAATTGTAGAACATATCTGAAATTTTTAAAATCACCTTTGCAATAAATTGTAATCACCATTACTCAATAAATTGCATCATTTTCAACAAATATGTTCATCAGACGCTAGTATAGGTAGGAACAACTAAGATCCTATTACGATCATCGCCGTACGATTTCTGTACTTAAAAAACATTTTGAAAATGCTATGCGCAACATATATTCAAAAAATATGAGATAGGTCTTGACATGAAAACACAAAAGTCTAGACATGCACCCTTTTGAGAGCACAAAGAACACAAAGAATTTTGAACGCACAGATGGTTAAATCAAAGGCATTCTTTTGAAAAAAACCTCCTCTGATTGTTTTGAAAACTATCATAAGTTTGGATTGAGTAATGTTTACCTCATCAACTAGAAACACTTCTCAGAAAAAATCCAAACTTTAATTTATTGTATGCAACGGATCAAGAAGAATTTCAATTTAAAATGACAAAAGTTTTTATTTCCATTATAGGAAAGTTTATTTAAGAAAAATTTAAGGTAAAATCAACTTTCAAAATTTTCTTTTGTTTTCAAATATGCTAGCTCAGAACCATATGTTGCTTTTTTCAACAAAAGGATGTAAAATGGTTCCGTATTTTGCATTTCCAACCAATGGCAACAAAATTTTGATTATTTCCATCAATCATTTAAGCTTCAATTGTGTGACTCATGGACAACTTGGCAATTATCTCTCAACAAAAACTGCTGGTAACTCAACTTCGGGTTTTTAGTTTTTCGTTGTATTAAATTTCTTCTATAAGTCTCATTTATTGTCGTGGCATCAGTTGTTTTCAGTTGAGGAGTTTATTTGTTAATATGTTAATATGACAAAGTTAGCCACCTGGTCCAATTGTTGATAATAAAAGAAAATCACATTCCAACCAAAATTAAAAAAATCAAGTTTGCTTTGGTTGATCCAAATTTTCTCATCATTCTCGCGACCTGGCTGTTCTTCGTTTTTTAACGGATAAACTAACTGATAACCGCCATCGTTCTATGGAGTGTTGATATGGTCATTAGAAATCAGGCCAATCAGGTTATTTTCATATAACTTCCTCTGATTTGAGACCCATCATAACAACGGACCTACTTTTGAAATCAAATGTCAGATTCCAAAAACTCAAAAATCTATGCTTAAAAGCTAATTCGAGATGCAGGTTTTCAGTTTTACTAGAGAAATTAAGATATAAATATAAAATTCAGCAAATAGATTAGTATTTTTGTTATTATTTGGGTTGCAACAATCTTTACCAAAAAAACCGACGTGAGGCAATGGCGACGTTTTATCGTTTTTAGATCATTCGCTTACCTAATTGTTCTTTCTGGTCAAAATTTTATTGAAATTGCACTTCAGTTTTGGTTTTTTCGCTTGCCATAGACTTGGTTTCAAAAAAATGGTTTCAGATTCTTTCGTGTTTTCCATAGCTTTGCCGCCTTTTTCTCAACAAAAAATGACAGCAAACAATTGTTTCTTTTCCATTTTTGGTTAAAAATTTTGAATGACTTAAATTGTTTTGCATTTTGGAGACAACTCAGAAATAATTAACATATTTTTTTTTTCAGTCAACTGAATGTTAGAACAGTTTCAATCAACTGAATGGTAGAATTGAGCTTGCTTGGTACCATTGTACCTTGATTTACGGGTTGATTCTTGAGCAGTCGGAATTTTTAATTTTGATATAACATTTCTCCACCCAAAATTATCCTATCTGATGAATGAAGCGAGATTAAAAGAGAGAGATCAAACAATTAATGGCTATCAGCACATAAAAAGCCAACAGAAAAAGAATGAAAATGATCAACAAAATTAATATTGGGACTTTTATTTTCCTAGAATTTCTATGGTGTACGGATATGTGGTAAGCCTCATCGAAGAGAGAATACAATATTTATTGGTAATACAACAACAGAAAAACCCGGCTGAATTTCCTGACCAAATATCGATACTTAGGTTCAGGCCAATAAAACGGGTCAAGAGAGGGAGCGCCGTATATATGGAATCACACGGTCCGTAAAGACGTTTAAAATCACGCACTACATAAGCAACATGGAACGCGCGAAGTCCAGGCATAGGCAACTACGACCGCATGAAAATGGTGACTCTCGAGCGAGCTAAAATTTTTCAAATTGAATTTAAAATGGCATAAGTCAGGCGTGGTTAGCACTTTTACCAACTATCGTCTAACTGATTAGTGTTCACCCAACTGAAAGCTTTATTCGTGGAAAAAACTCAGTTCTTTTTTATTTCTGAAGTCCCAAAACGTCAAACGCAAAAAAAATAACCAATATTTTGCCTTCTTTTGGACAATTTTACTTCTATTTGTAGAACATTGCTGAAGTTTCAAAAAAATCATTTTTCAGTAACTCAATGATTGACATCATTTTCAACAATTTTGTTCATCAGGTTTTTAAATAATAATATATGTACCAACAACCACGGTCCAATCATAATCATTGCCCTATGATCTCTTATCATAAAATGAATACATTTTCAACATGCTGTGTACAATTTGTATATACAAAAGAACACAACGCCTAGCAAATGTATTCAGCTTTTGAAAAACTAATTATTGAAAATAATCACTTACGACCAATTGCACAAAGATTTTCATCAACCATTTAGGCTTCAATTATTCAATTATACAAGCTCGAAGACAACTTGATATTTATCTCTCATCAAAAACTGCTTGAAACTCAGTCTCAGGTTAGTATTTTTTGTTATTATTTTGTTGCGAAATCTTTACCAATGAGAACCGATGAAAGGCAATAGCGACATTTTAAGTCGTTTTTGGATCATTTCCTCGACTAACGAAATTGTTTCTTTCTGCTCAAATTTTCTATGGAAATTGCACTTCAGTTTTGGTTTTTTCGATTGCCATAGGCTTGGTTTCAAAAAAACGGTTTCAGATCCTTCCGTATTTTCCATAGCTTTGCCGCCTTTTCTCAACAAAAAATGACAGCAAACAATTCTTTCTATTCAATTCTCGGTTGAAAATTCTGAAT
>NW_027449642.1:0-20000 GCF_964194025.1 Convolutriloba macropyga | reverse complement strand
TTTTAATTTTTTTTGCGAACACAGAGAAAAATTTGTTGATGTTTATTCACAAAATTCTTTTTCTCGTGTTCAGAACAGTTTTAGACACAAACTCTGGGGATGTAAATGCTCTCTTGTCTGTTCTTTGGCTTTCTTGAGTGTGGAAAACTACGTATAGTTTTTAATGTGCTTCATCAGTTCTCCTTTAACTTAATATATAAGCTTACATTTTCGCAAGTTTGCCTCTACCAGTGCCCAGCCGAATGTGAGAAAAGGAGGAGAGAACAAGGTCACAAATTATACGTAGAAAAACTCAAAAGAGACTGTTTTAAAGTCTGTCTCAGAGAACTTTCTGAGATAATTTTTTCTGTTTTTCAATCAGTTTGCCGTGTTTAATTGTTTTATGTTGTTGTTGTTTCTTTTACCGTGCTTTATCAAAACTCCAATAACTCATTTCAGTAAATTCTTGCCTGTAGGTTAAGAGTCTGGAATGAAATAAGAGGGATTAACTACAAAGTTCATACTTGAGACTTTAAAAATTATCGGATTTTAACTTGATTTGAGATAAATTCCCGACAACCTGTTATCTTTTTCATATTTAGTGATTTTTGTGTTTTCTGCTTTCCTTTATTTGAGAAAACTGCGAAATTGCGTTGTTTTAGCGTACTATATCGGTACTCTCATAGCTTATTTCTGTTACTCCGCACCTTCCAGTCCATAGTCCGGAATGAAAAGGTAGGGAGAAAGCACAAATTTTATATTGGAAAACCTCAAAAGAGTCAATTTGTTCTTGACTTAAGATCATTTTCCGATAACTTTTGAGCTTTTCAAATTTTAGCTATTCCTTTTATCTGGTGTTTGTTGTTTTGTTTGTTTTGGAGAACTGTGTAAGTGCGGATTTTTTACCGCACTGTATCAGTACTCCTATAGTTTAATTCAGTAACTCCGCCACTGCCGGTCCCCAGCCCGGAATGAAAAAGGAGGAGGGAAAAACCACAAAAGCATACTGGAAAATCTCAAAAAAAGTCGGTTTTAAGCTTGACTTGAGATAATTTTCCGACAACCTGTTTGCTATTTTGAATTTAGTGATTTATTTTATCTGGTGTTTGTCGTTTTGTTTGTTTTGGAGAACTGTGTAAGTGCGGATTTTTTACCGCACTGTATCAGTACTCCTATAGTTTAATTCAGTAACTCCGCCACTGCCGGTCCCCAGCCCGGAATGAAAAAGGAGGAGGGATGAACCACAAAAATCATACTGGAAAATCTCAAAAAAGTCATGTTTTAACTTGACTTCAGAAGATTTTCCGACAGTTGATTAACTATTTCAGCTCAACCAACAGCAAAGAAGCGGCCAGGTAACCAGGACAAAAAGGTAAATGTAAATTCAAAATCTTGCAAGATTCTTGCAAGATGGATTCAAAATCTTGCAAGAATCTTGCAAGATGGATGCAAATCTTGCAAGAATCTTGCAAGATGGATACAAATCTTGCAAGAATCTTGCAAGAAAAATGGAAGAACTATGCATTCCCTTGCAAGATTTCTTGCAAGATTCTTGCAAGATTTTAAATTTTTTCATCACTAGGGTGCACCCGTTTAATTCTCTATTGCAGAGCAAAAGTACTATTTGCTCGATCATATATACTCAACTTTGATACTTTTATTCGCCAAAATCTAGTAAGACAAAGGTTACAAGCGTGCGTGGACATTTGCGATTGTAAAAAATATTTGAACTTTTCTTCAAGTGTTCAAATATCAGCCACAATTATTTACAGATCTTGTTTTTGAGCAAACGAGGAAAACAGGTGAGGGTCAAGATTTCTTCACTTTTGTCGCCTCCCCTTGTCATAATTGTGTACACTGTCACTTTCCACGTTTACTAGTCGTGATAGTTAACTTGTCAATTAGAAATGAAAGAAAGCCTAATTGCAGGTTAATTACAAAAATGCCTTTCTCACTGCTAATTGTTGGTATTGAAAACAGTTGGCACTTCGCCTCCAAATTGAGTATCAAGTAGTTACCTGGAGGAAATTTTTAGGCAAACTGAATGTTTTAAATTAGGGACAATGGTTAAGTGATTCAAGCCCTTTCTGTCAAGGTTATTCTGCTTTAAAGTATAGCTTTTTCAATGTGAATAACAATGACGTTGTTTGAGAGAATCTGTGTCAAAATATTGTACCTGTTGTTCTCAAAAAGCTAAAACAGCCCCAAAATCAGCAAATTGCACCTTTGGTCCTGATGTCATGTTTTCGAGGCTTGTAGGAAAACAACCGTTTTATTCATATTAACCCAATATGACAGCCAAAAAGCTATTAACTGAATCTCAATTTCAAGGTTAAATTCTCACATTTATCATTTGTTTACTGAAAAATATACCTTAGTCAATTTATTAAAGCATCGTTTCTTTTGCCAAAAGTCTCAATCTTGCTTCATACTGAGGAAAAAGGCAATCGAGTAAATCAAAATCGCGAAAAAATAAACAGTTCCGATTAACATGTCAAGTTTTCGTCTAGTAAGTCTATTCTCCATTTCACGCTTAACTTTCTTTAACCAATTTCTCGGATCGAACTTGTCGAAATTAAGCGTTTTCTGGCGCTGATTTTGCTGTCTATTGGATTGGTTTTGCGTGTTTGCCGATAACTGTCTCTGCAAAATTGGACTGTTTGCTAACGAAATAGGAGCTGTAACGTTCTGAGGGTCTGGAAACACCAAATTAATTGAAATAGTTGATAAAATAATTGATAAACCAGATAACACAATGCTGGATAGGAAATAGTAGAACAAAACCGGGAAAGTTTTGGATGTTTGTGGCAGGAATTCCGTGACTATTGACAAGTTCACGAGGAGAGTTAAAGTGACGGTAACTCCGAAGCCGATCTTTTCACCGATTTCGCCCGGAATAAAGAAAATAAGGGAGCTCAATGATAGAAGAAGGGCATTAGGGACAATAAGGTTTTTGACGTAGAAAGAACTGAGTCTTCTGAAGTTAGCCGATACGATCACTTGGCTGTAGACGCCTCTTGACGAATTCTTGTAGCTTGCTTCACACTTTGCACCTGAAAAGCATACATAAATATTCTTCCTCTTAAATTACTTTTGGAGAGGGCAGCTGGGAACTCTAGCCTAATGCGCATTTAGCAGAAAGAGAACATAAAAATTCTAGCCGAATACTTGAATTTCATTGGTGTAAAGTGAACCACAATAATTGTAAAAAATGGCCAAAAAAATACGTCGTTGCGCGATCATCTATCGGGTGCACGGGTTGTGCACCTCTGCTTCTGTGTGACCTCACTTCCCGCTACCCTTGCCTTGGGGGGGGGGGGGTATTGCAACTACGGGTAGACCTTCGTCACGTTATTTTACTTATAAATTGCGTTTTTAACAATGTATTAATTAAAAGCTTATCAATTAAACATCTGGAATCGTTCGGCTTCAAGAAGAATACATATGCCGATAGGGTGATACTCGGCACCCAATCAGCACATGCATTCTTCCTCGGTTTTCGGAACCTACCCGGCAATGAAATTGTTCTAATTTTAGAAACACCCCATTTTAGAAAAAAAAACAAATTAAAATATTACTAACCTCACTTTGCCTTCCTAATAAGAATACTAACATTGAAGCACACTGTTTGACGGCTGTGGTGAACATTCAGGTTTGACTGCTGCCGTCCTGTGTTCTCGTCAATAATTCGTGTGAATTTAGCGCTGGTTCGAATTTTTACGTCAATAATGCAACATGTTCTATGTATAATGTTATTAAAAAAACCAATTTCTTCATTTTGAGCCAACTTGAGACTTTTTCTCCACTGCGCGTGCATCACCACGAATTTGATGTCTTTATAGTTTTTCGCTAGCGCCTCTATTACCTTTGCGCAACTTTTTCCATCCAGCGCTTCATAACCGTTATGGTACTCCAGCGAATTTCCAACAATGTCACAATATATTAAAAAAGCTTTTGGTGCCTGCGTAATTGCCTCCACTACAAGATTACTAAACAAATACAAAATAAAAACAGACATGTCAAAAATTAAACATTTTCCATGTTAAAACAAATAGAAAAAATTACTGGAGGCTTTCTGTTTCATGATTCACACGAGCACTAGGCACGCTCACAAATTTGACTTCTTCCAACCACTTAGGCAACTGAATGTCCTTTATACATTTATGGTCCACATTTTGACACTAGCACAACTCAATAATTTTTTTCAATAATTGACGCACCAACGACAACAAATTTAGACATCTTAGTGCAAATATCGAATTGGCTGCGTGTTTAATTAAAACTTACTTGCTCGCCAAGGGTCCTTGGTTCAAAATTGGCAGTTTGTTCGACATTTTTTTTACTCGAAAAAATTTTTAAGGGCATAAATCAATTAAACTACAAAACTAAAGAAACTTAACATAAAAAGAGATGTGTTTTGCAAAGTCTACAAGCCAGAATGTCAGCTCTCGCTAAACAGGGCTTGTACGACTAAGACTCGAGATTTTGATCGGCTCAACAAATGATAGTCAGCAAACCAGTTTGCCCGCACTCGGTGGACAGGGTTTGCATGACTATCAACTTGTAGCCGCCTTTAACTTCCCCACTCTTCATGACAGGCTTTCTGCAATTTCTTGTATCCCGTCAAAAGATTTGACGAGTTTTGAAAGCTTGTCATGCACAACAATCTTGGTACATCTCACATGTAGCCCGAATTGAGATCTACTGCCGCACACGAAGTTCTTTAAAATTAAGATTCCCCTCCCGAAGCATCTGATAAAAAGTAGCTTGGTCACCGACACGGAGCTGCAACCTCCTCATAATTCCGCCTATATGATTTACGTACTTTATGAGGCTGTTGTTATTTAGAGTTTCAGCCCGTTCAAGGCGACGCAGCAATTGTGACGGGGCTTCGTCGTCACCAATTTCTTCAGCTTGCTCAACTTCAAGGCCGGCAAGATCATCTGTTTGCCTTAAGATGCTGCGGAACTGATCAACCGTTTGCTGTAAAAACAAAAAAAAACAAAGTAAACAAAGAGTCCTTTACTATAACTGCCCAAGACATCAACAACATTAGACAGGATCAATATGCATTGAAAACTATTTAAGCTCACCCTGTCTTTCTATTCTCTGTTTCTTCTCGCGTTGGGTGAAGCATTTCTGTTGGGTGCAGGTGGAGAAAGGAACCCTATTTCTGCGGGCTCACTTTTTTCATATGAGGGAGGTGGATCATCGGACACCGCGGTATTTTCGAGTGCCTGATTCGACACCTCAGCAGTATTTGGTGACTCAGTTGACGAGAGAACTACTGATTCCTCCAAAACTCTGGCGGCTTCATTCAGCAAACTGTCATTGTTGTCATCATACCCTCCTACATGACGGCCAAAGAAAACCAAGGCTTGAGTTAAAGCCTGTCTTTCTCCGTCTCTTGGACATCCATACATTCGGAGCAGATGGCAAAACTGCAACAGATGAGAACTCAAAGGCCTCGTATTCGCCGTCTCTTCTTCTTCCAAGGCCATCCGACTATCATCATCATCGTCCGAGGAGGAGGATTCTAGAATACACTGCGCACCTCGGCGTCGTGGTCTCAATCTGAGCGTCCTGTTCATGGAAGTTAGCTCCTCATCGTCATCTTTCACTTCTTCCAGAGAATTTTGCGCACTTCCGTATTCAAACATTAGTGCTATCTCATCTCCAATTTCCATTTCCAACTGAGGCGACGGAAGGATAGACACATCACTCGCGCTACTATCAGAGTTAGGATAGGCGACTAACATGGTAGAAGCAGAAGTAAAATTTGAGTTGGTAATCGACATTCTAAACAAATTTTTGGAAATTATTAGGTTTGCGTGTCTGTTTATTTTACGGCTTTATTTGTTTTTTTCTAGTTTTTTTCAGTCTGCCGGATCAACTCCATCCTATTATCGCAAAAACAAGAAATCTAATTTTGATGGCTTGCACATGTTTTGCAAAAAAAATCAACTTTTCAAAGAAGTTATTTTCATTGTAGAAATACTAAATTTTTCAGCAGCAAATTGTAGCAACTCTTCTTTAGTTAGATAAAAAGGAAAAGTTCGGGTCGGTAAATAGATACAGTGAGCAACGTATAAACAGTACAATACACACAGTTTAATTGCAGCTAGCTGATTGAACAAGGGACGAATTTCGACAAATTAATGGATGTGTTTTTTTTGTAGAGTTTCTGCAGTCTTTTAAAAATACTCGGGAAAATTTCGTGAAGATCCCGTTTGAAGGAGTCGTTGAAAACTAGTTGTCCATTACTGTCTGCGATCAAAAGCCAGTGTTCCCCAAAAAAGCAAGATGGTTGAATGTTAACAATCGCAAATTTGTTTCGCTGAATGAAAGGGAAGTTGTCCGCAGAATAACAGCCAAGATAACGCAGGCTAAGCTCAGAGTGTTTACTGACAAAACAATCAATGTCATATACAATGTCAACCATTGTATATGGCTGAGTTTTCGACAACTTCTCTGTTGCAATTAACCAAAGCAACAGATCGACGTTCAGCCATAAGTATGACTCTTATGGGTTGCTTGGGTGGTGTTTTGAATTCGAATTCGATGCCCAACCGTGCACTAGTAAGTTCTGGGCGGATTGTGCTGTCTCGTAAGTTGGAATCGGCTGTAAGATTGAAAACCAACGCAAAAAGATTGGCAAAGTTTTCGAGAGTAATTCCGTTGTCGCCAACAGAATGACCCAAGGCCGTCATTTTTGAGTTGTAGACACAGACGTGGCTTTTAGAGATATCAATGGGTGTACCACTTTCTTGCGATCCTTCTCGTGTGACCCTCACTGGACTCAAATCAAAGTCCTCGAAATAGAAAGGATTAGATTTGTACGTTCCCGTGAAAGAGTTCTCTGGTACCAAGAACACAAGCAATTTGCAAGCTGGAGCTCTATTGAACAAATCATCCTGGTAATAAACGCTGGTACCTGTAGTGATTAGAAAAGAAGTAATCGGAGACTCTTGCCACTCATATTGAGCGGCTTTTGTCTTTAAAGCTCTCTCCATTGAAAAAACGTCTCCGTTCGAAGTTCCAACAAGTGTACAAATAGAGAAGCATTTAGGACTTTGATTGTAAAACTAATCGAATCTTGACAACCTCCGGGCTGAAGGATAATGAACTTGTCCAAAGAACGTGTCAGTCTGATCCGGGTTCAAATCCAGGTATCATATAATTGTCAACACCGTTCAAAAAGTTGTCAGAAATTGTGGAATAAGTGTGAAAGCTACGCCCTGAGTTTACAATTTCACGCTGTCTGGAAAAAACCTCGTTTTTCGAATTGTTGAAATCCGAAGGATCTGGTTCAAAACTATACCCTTGAGTTGCAATTATGCTCTGCTTGGTTGTCGGGTCGTAACTGAGATGTACTTGTAGGGGTGCAAATTGCTGGACGAGGAAACCATGGTGCCATTCAAGAAAACTTCCACATTTTGCCACAAACTATTGGCAATGTTATTCACAAAAATTGTTAGGGGCTCGCCCTCTGTACCATCATTTTTTTGTTCTTAACAGCTTCTTCTCCTGATGATTTTTTAATCAACAATATTTCCATTTTGAGTAAAATGTTGTTTTGATCGGCTACAGTTCCACATATTTCAGTACATGGCGCCCGAAATTCACGTTCCAACACTGCGCCATCTTGTTGGCGGGAAAACTTGTTCGTCGTAAGCGCGGACAAAATCAACCAAAACTTGACCTGTACCAAAGAGGTCCAACATTGAGCTGGTTGCTGAAACTGGTGGATCGGCATCGGTGAAAGAATGAGACATTGCAATCAATCAGTTAGGTCGCAGCGTCGACGATGGAGGAAAACAAATCTTGCTTGTTATAGTTCTTATTGTTTTTTTCGTTATACGCCTATGGTTTGTTCTCAGGACACGCTTTTTCCTTGTGGAACGGTTTCTGATCGTTTTTTGTGCGGAGCCTATTGATTTTCTTCTCTGGTAGCGGGAGCGCTTTTTCTTTGATTTTGTCCTTCTTTTTGTTTTGGTTCTCCGTCAAGGTTTCGATGACAGACGTCGTCGCCCCTTTTTTGTTGAGCTAATCTTTTTTCTTCTCGAGCGACCACTTCCAATTTAATTTTTTTAACCGTTTCGCGTAAAGTTTTTTTCAGGGCAACTTTTGTTTTTGTACGTCACTCTATTATCCCCAGCACCTCAGGAGCGGCACTTTGTACCAAGTTTTTGGCTAAGGGTAGACCGTATTGCTTTGCAAGTGGTATCATAAAGATTTTCAAACCGAGACGCAGCGCAGAACCCAGCCCACTGCCGTATTGACGATTTGTTGAACCAGAATAAAAACCAGTATTTGCTCGGGAAGAAAGTATGCGATTAGAATGGTAATTGACGTCCATTCAAGAACTGTCTACAAAGAAAAGTTTCCGACTTTCCCTCGCTGACGGTGAAGCAAGGCGTTGACAACTGAATTGCTTGACAATCAATGTGAGTACTGAACCGAAGGTTGCCCGTCCAACCGATCACAAATAATTTCTTAAGATGACCAATAAACTAGGCCCTCAGCTGCCATGCCTATTTGCTGACGATGTCTATCTTCGTCATACTTAAGAGCAACTAGTTCAGAAGAATAGAAACTCCCCAGAAATTCTTCGCCTTTGTTATCATGCAGTACGTAGGTTATGGGTTCACTACGATTACGCGGAATGGACACTCTTTCAACAGTAAAGACTTCATCTGTAAATCGCTGCTTATAAACTTTCTGGAAGGGTTTTTGCTGAAAAGACAAGCAATTAGTTTGTTTTTTCCTAAACATTTTTTTTCGCCCAAACAGTTTTGGGTGGCGTACGATAACTCTTCATACCTGAATTTGGTCTTTTATCGTAAGCATTGGGGCTCTTTTGCAGAAGAAGACTCCTAACACGTTCCCTAGAGACGTCTGCGGAGCTAATCGATGCTTGAGTTGACTCGAGCGTTTATCAGCCTCACAAATTGTTGAAGATGACCAAAATATCTAAATGAACCACTTTCTTCAAAAAAATTTTATGAAATATTTTTCAACGTACGCACGAACCGCTCCTCAATAGCACTTTTTGAATCACCATAAGTGCTATCAACTTCAACTCCTGGCACCTCACAGTGTTTTTTAAAGTAAACTTTGATTTCTTTCCCTTGATCTGTCCAAAGTTTTATGGGCACTGATGTTGTTTTTTCGATATTAATCATCTTTGAAAAAACTTCAAAAGCTGCTAGAGCAGATTTTGATTTCATTGTGCGAACTCTGAGAAAACGTGTTAAAACATCAGCTGCAATCAAGAGATACTGTACGCCGTCGTTTTCCTTTGAAAATTTGTTCCTAAAAGCGACATCAACAGACCAAATATGGTTCACTTCGAATGTTCTGACTTTAAGTCATTTAAATTTTTTGTCTTGCAGCTTTAAACTTTGTATACATTTTACTACTCTCCAAAAACTCTCGCACTTTAGACAAGGGTAACCCGCTGGCTTTTCGCAAACTAGAAATTCCACTGTGAGCCGCAGGGTTATTCAGCGTTGTGTAGATTCCCTTCAAGTAACGATACTCAGCTTCTGCGAGTCTTTCCGCTATTTTACCGGCCTTTTTTGTAGTTTTAACACAAACCATGCTTTCAAGCTTTCAATTCTGTATATAGAATTTATGAGTATAACAAAACAACAACTATCACTAGAGACTTAGCTTGGATGAGCTAATTTTATCGTCAATGACTTGCATCACCGACCTGTTTAGGAGCAAGGACTTTGAATGATCAACTTTTTCCTTTGTTATCGGCACCATCAATAATGTTTCAACAATTTGACGTTCCATGCCATTCAACATTTTATTATGAATCTGCAAATTCTTAAGAAACTGTATCAGGTTAACAGAATTTGTAATGTCAATTTGATCGCCCGACTGAATTGAATTAGATCCGAGGAGTAAGCGATTACTAGACTGGCTGAAAGAAAGACTGGGATTGGAGTCAATCAGAGACCAAAAAGGGCTCGCATGCGATAACGTTTCAACGTAGCACCATCTTTTTTTCTGACTGTTGATTTTTGGGAGCGTAGACCTCCTTTCTTTTTTCTATCCAACTGTTTCAGAGAAGAACTGACAATCGATTCTTCTCTAACAGGGTCGAAAGAAGAATTTCCTTCATTATTTGTTGACAGGTTGTTTTGTCTGTTGTTGTTAGCAGCTGACTCGCTGTTGTTCTGGTTCTTTACTGGAGTAGTTGAGTAGTTCAATAGTTCTCAGTGATCTTCTTTATTGATATTCGTTGTATTGAAGCTATTTGTTTTTGGGACAGAGGAATATGACCTTTTGGACTGTGGCTGCATTGTCAGCAAATTTGTATGAAAATCGTTTTTTTGCTGTTCTAGTTCTTTCAGCAACGGAACTAGTGCAAACTCAAAAAAACTTTGCGCTGCATTTGACGAGGCCTGCTTTGCTTGATATGACATAACAATAAGCACAAAAAAAGTAATAAAACAGGGAAAAAATTTTATCGGATTTTGTTTAGATCCAGTGCATGTCTAACTCACATTTTGCTGATCACTTTTGCCACCCCTCGTTAGTGTGATTGCACAATTTTGGTAAAGTTCACGGATCGAACCATGTAATTGGTCCACTAGAAAATGGCTGTTTTGATGCAGGGTAAAATTGTTCGAAGCGACTTGTTGAAAGGAGAGAAAGAGATGGGTGCATTCCCCGCGCCGAGCTACAGGCCGATTTTGACTAGAGTCTAACGACAACTGGCACTGATCATCTGATCTGTTTCATTTGCAAAGGATCCACTGACTGCTCTCCTTTGCTTTGATTGTCTGCCAGATGATACCAAAATATCTTTTATTGCAGATGTAAGTGCAAAATCTCAGACTCTTGGGACATGTGGGTGTCAAGTCAATTAGGAAATGACCCAATGGACCTCTCATGCAATGCTTATAGCAGCCGTTGAGAAACACGGGCAATGCAGTATCCAGCTCAGAGCCTAAGATTGTCAATTGCTTACCAATGCGTGGTGACTTTGTGAGAACGATATGCGTTGTGACCTTATCAATGGTAAACGAATAACAGCCCTGTTGATAGAGATTGTGTTTATTGAATATTGTAGAGATGTTTTTATGCCTACCGGCTGTCGCCAATGTAGCGAAAGCCTTGCCCTCCATAATTTTCTCACCGCAGTCATCAAAAATTAGCAACTTTTTCATTTGTGGGTAGCCGATGTTGCTGTGCTTCTCGGAAATAGCATGAAGTTCACTTAAAAAAAGGTCGTCAACACAATTTTCTTCGTTGCAGGCACCGCTGCTGTTGCTAAGGGTATTCATGATTGAATTTTTTGACTGAATGCGGCACTTGAATTCTACTTTGACACTTTCTCCCAATATCTTCAAAAAATTGTAATAAACAGGTTGCCAGTAGCGATAAAAGTAAACAATTTGTTCAAAGGGTGGTTGGAAAACTCCCTGTAGGACAGTAGGCGTTGATAGCATTGAAAAGATCAACTGAGTTTTTTCCAGTTCCGGAGCTTCCGCAAACACACATAAAAACACGCTCCTTCGTTGATATTAACTTATTCATTACTGCTCATACATGTGTTTGACTTGTGCTGCGAAGTGAACGGGGGGTAACAAAAAAGGGGGACAATATGTAATGACCATGAAATATGCAGTTTTCGGCTCACAACTGAGAGTGTCAGAAGCAAACGCCAGCTGGCTACACGCAATTGAAACCATCACAATTAAAAAAAAATTTGAGTATAGAAGGTAGCACTGGTTTTTTCTATTGCACAGCACACAAACTCCCAAACATTATGCTGCTGTGAAGTTTTTGCTGCTTGAGCATCTTGAATCCTGTCGGCTCCGTCTATTTGGTCAACAGCATCATCATTGTCAGAATCGCCAGCTTTACTACCTCTCTGCAACTTTCTAGAAACGTGAACTTCAGTGGTTGGCTTCGGAGCAGGCACAAGATAGCCGATACAAATGTTCAACAGAGTTAGATACGTCGTATTCTCGTCGCAGAGGAAATGCGAGGAGTGGTGCGTTTCAGCACTTGTAGAACCCGCGGTTGCTTTCCTTTGACCAGAGAACCCGCTCTTAGATAACTTGTAGAGACAGAAAAGGTAACAAACACAATCACAATGCACTGTGTGAAAAATAGAATCTGTTGATTGGGCCAAAAATAACGACGAGTGACGAGTCTTGGTTTTGTAAAGACTGAATTTTCTTGAACCTTGCAATCTTCAGTTAAACTATCTCCACCAATATTATAAGTCGTTCTTCCGTAGCTCAAATCTGTTGTTTGTTCTCGTACAGTAGAAGACCGCTGCTGATGATTAGTGTCTTTCATAATTAAAATGAGAGAGCGCGTGCTGAATGGGGTGTTCATTTTTTCTCTTACCTCCATTGGGGCGACAGATTGTTGTACTATTTATTACATCTCATTAGGACAAAAGAACAACAGAGAAAAATGAAAAAAACGTCAATTGACATTGATTGACAGATCGATAGATAGATAGATAGATAGATAGATAGATAGATAGATAGATAGATAGATAGATAGATAGATAGATAGATAGATAGATAGATAGATAGATAGATAGATAGATAGATAGATAGATAGATAGATAGATAGATAGATAGATAGATAGATAGATAGATAGATAGATAGATAGATAGATAGATAGATAGATAGATAGATAGATAGATAGATAGATAGATAGATAGATAGATAGATAGATAGATAGATAGATAGATAGATAGATAGATAGATAGATAGATAGATAGATAGATAGATAGATAGATAGATAGATAGATAGATAGATAGATAGATAGATAGATAGATAGATAGATAGATAGATAGATAGATAGATAGATAGATAGATAGATAGATAGATAGATAGATAGATAGATAGATAGATAGATAGATAGATAGATAGATAGATAGATAGATAGATAGATAGATAGATAGATAGATAGATAGATAGATAGATAGATAGATAGATAGATAGATAGATAGATAGATAGATAGATAGATAGATAGATAGATAGATAGATAGATAGATAGATAGATAGATAGATAGATAGATAGATAGATAGATAGATAGATAGATAGATAGATAGATAGATAGATAGATAGATAGATAGATAGATAGATAGATAGATAGATAGATAGATAGATAGATAGATAGATAGATAGATAGATAGATAGATAGATAGATAGATAGATAGATAGATAGATAGATAGATAGATAGATAGATAGATAGATAGATAGATAGATAGATAGATAGATAGCTAGATAGATAGATAGATAGATAGATAGATAGATAGATAGATAGATAGATAGATAGATAGATAGATAGATAGATAGATAGATAGATAGATAGATAGATAGATAGATAGATAGATAGATAGATAGATAGATAGATAGATAGATAGATAGATAGATAGATAGATAGATAGATAGATAGATAGATAGATAGATAGATAGATAGATAGATAGATAGATAGATAGATAGATAGATAGATAGATAGATAGATAGATAGATAGATAGATAGATAGATAGATAGATAGATAGATAGATAGATAGATAGATAGATAGATAGATAGATAGATAGATAGATAGATAGATAGATAGATAGATAGATAGATAGATAGATAGATAGATAGATAGATAGATAGATAGATAGATAGATAGATAGATAGATAGATAGATAGATAGATAGATAGATAGATAGATAGATAGATAGATAGATAGATAGATAGATAGATAGATAGATAGATAGATAGATAGATAGATAGATAGATAGATAGATAGATAGATAGATAGATAGATAGATAGATAGATAGATAGATAGATAGATAGATAGATAGATAGATAGATAGATAGATAGATAGATAGATAGATAGATAGATAGATAGATAGATAGATAGATAGATAGATAGATAGATAGATAGATAGATAGATAGATAGATAGATAGATAGATAGATAGATAGATAGATAGATAGATAGATAGATAGATAGATAGATAGATAGATAGATAGATAGATAGATAGATAGATAGATAGATAGATAGATAGATAGATAGATAGATAGATAGATAGATAGATAGATAGATAGATAGATAGATAGATAGATAGATAGATAGATAGATAGATAGATAGATAGATAGATAGATAGATAGATAGATAGATAGATAGATAGATAGATAGATAGATAGATAGATAGATAGATAGATAGATAGATAGATAGATAGATAGATAGATAGATAGATAGATAGATAGATAGATAGATAGATAGATAGATAGATAGATAGATAGATAGATAGATAGATAGATAGATAGATAGATAGATAGATAGATAGATAGATAGATAGATAGATAGATAGATAGATAGATAGATAGATAGATAGATAGATAGATAGATAGATAGATAGATAGATAGATAGATAGATAGATAGATAGATAGATAGATAGATAGATAGATAGATAGATAGATAGATAGATAGATAGATAGATAGATAGATAGATAGATAGATAGATAGATAGATAGATAGATAGATAGATAGATAGATAGATAGATAGATAGATAGATAGATAGATAGATAGATAGATAGATAGATAGATAGATAGATAGATAGATAGATAGATAGATAGATAGATAGATAGATAGATAGATAGATAGATAGATAGATAGATAGATAGATAGATAGATAGATAGATAGATAGATAGATAGATAGATAGATAGATAGATAGATAGATAGATAGATAGATAGATAGATAGATAGATAGATAGATAGATAGATAGATAGATAGATAGATAGATAGATAGATAGATAGATAGATAGATAGATAGATAGATAGATAGATAGATAGATAGATAGATAGATAGATAGATAGATAGATAGATAGATAGATAGATAGATAGATAGATAGATAGATAGATAGATAGATAGATAGATAGATAGATAGATAGATAGATAGATAGATAGATAGATAGATAGATAGATAGATAGATAGATAGATAGATAGATAGATAGATAGATAGATAGATAGATAGATAGATAGATAGATAGATAGATAGATAGATAGATAGATAGATAGATAGATAGATAGATAGATAGATAGATAGATAGATAGATAGATAGATAGATAGATAGATAGATAGATAGATAGATAGATAGATAGATAGATAGATAGATAGATAGATAGATAGATAGATAGATAGATAGATAGATAGATAGATAGATAGATAGATAGATAGATAGATAGATAGATAGATAGATAGATAGATAGATAGATAGATAGATAGATAGATAGATAGATAGATAGATAGATAGATAGATAGATAGATAGATAGATAGATAGATAGATAGATAGATAGATAGATAGATAGATAGATAGATAGATAGATAGATAGATAGATAGATAGATAGATAGATAGATAGATAGATAGATAGATAGATAGATAGATAGATAGATAGATAGATAGATAGATAGATAGATAGATAGATAGATAGATAGATAGATAGATAGATAGATAGATAGATAGATAGATAGATAGATAGATAGATAGATAGATAGATAGATAGATAGATAGATAGATAGATAGATAGATAGATAGATAGATAGATAGATAGATAGATAGATAGATAGATAGATAGATAGATAGATAGATAGATAGATAGATAGATAGATAGATAGATAGATAGATAGATAGATAGATAGATAGATAGATAGATAGATAGATAGATAGATAGATAGATAGATAGATAGATAGATAGATAGATAGATAGATAGATAGATAGATAGATAGATAGATAGATAGATAGATAGATAGATAGATAGATAGATAGATAGATAGATAGATAGATAGATAGATAGATAGATAGATAGATAGATAGATAGATAGATAGATAGATAGATAGATAGATAGATAGATAGATAGATAGATAGATAGATAGATAGATAGATAGATAGATAGATAGATAGATAGATAGATAGATAGATAGATAGATAGATAGATAGATAGATAGATAGATAGATAGATAGATAGATAGATAGATAGATAGATAGATAGATAGATAGATAGATAGATAGATAGATAGATAGATAGATAGATAGATAGATAGATAGATAGATAGATAGATAGATAGATAGATAGATAGATAGATAGATAGATAGATAGATAGATAGATAGATAGATAGATAGATAGATAGATAGATAGATAGATAGATAGATAGATAGATAGATAGATAGATAGATAGATAGATAGATAGATAGATAGATAGATAGATAGATAGATAGATAGATAGATAGATAGATAGATAGATAGATAGATAGATAGATAGATAGATAGATAGATAGATAGATAGATAGATAGATAGATAGATAGATAGATAGATAGATAGATAGATAGATAGATAGATAGATAGATAGATAGATAGATAGATAGATAGATAGATAGATAGATAGATAGATAGATAGATAGATAGATAGATAGATAGATAGATAGATAGATAGATAGATAGATAGATAGATAGATAGATAGATAGATAGATAGATAGATAGATAGATAGATAGATAGATAGATAGATAGATAGATAGATAGATAGATAGATAGATAGATAGATAGATAGATAGATAGATAGATAGATAGATAGATAGATAGATAGATAGATAGATAGATAGATAGATAGATAGATAGATAGATAGATAGATAGATAGATAGATAGATAGATAGATAGATAGATAGATAGATAGATAGATAGATAGATAGATAGATAGATAGATAGATAGATAGATAGATAGATAGATAGATAGATAGATAGATAGATAGATAGATAGATAGATAGATAGATAGATAGATAGATAGATAGATAGATAGATAGATAGATAGATAGATAGATAGATAGATAGATAGATAGATAGATAGATAGATAGATAGATAGATAGATAGATAGATAGATAGATAGATAGATAGATAGATAGATAGATAGATAGATAGATAGATAGATAGATAGATAGATAGATAGATAGATAGATAGATAGATAGATAGATAGATAGATAGATAGATAGATAGATAGATAGATAGATAGATAGATAGATAGATAGATAGATAGATAGATAGATAGATAGATAGATAGATAGATAGATAGATAGATAGATAGATAGATAGATAGATAGATAGATAGATAGATAGATAGATAGATAGATAGATAGATAGATAGATAGATAGATAGATAGATAGATAGATAGATAGATAGATAGATAGATAGATAGATAGATAGATAGATAGATAGATAGATAGTGATAGATAGATAGATAGATAGATAGATAGATAGATAGATAGATAGATAGATAGATAGATAGATAGATAGATAGATAGATAGATAGATAGATAGATAGATAGATAGATAGATAGATAGATAGATAGATAGATAGATAGATAGATAGATAGATAGATAGATAGATAGATAGATAGATAGATAGATAGATAGATAGATAGATAGATAGATAGATAGATAGATAGATAGATAGATAGATAGATAGATAGATAGATAGATAGATAGATAGATAGATAGATAGATAGATAGATAGATAGATAGATAGATAGATAGATAGATAGATAGATAGATAGATAGATAGATAGATAGATAGATAGATAGATAGATAGATAGATAGATAGATAGATAGATAGATAGATAGATAGATAGATAGATAGATAGATAGATAGATAGATAGATAGATAGATAGATAGATAGATAGATAGATAGATAGATAGATAGATAGATAGATAGATAGATAGATAGATAGATAGATAGATAGATAGATAGATAGATAGATAGATAGATAGATAGATAGATAGATAGATAGATAGATAGATAGATAGATAGATAGATAGATAGATAGATAGATAGATAGATAGATAGATAGATAGATAGATAGATAGATAGATAGATAGATAGATAGATAGATAGATAGATAGATAGATAGATAGATAGATAGATAGATAGATAGATAGATAGATAGATAGATAGATAGATAGATAGATAGATAGATAGATAGATAGATAGATAGATAGATAGATAGATAGATAGATAGATAGATAGATAGATAGATAGATAGATAGATAGATAGATAGATAGATAGATAGATAGATAGATAGATAGATAGATAGATAGATAGATAGATAGATAGATAGATAGATAGATAGATAGATAGATAGATAGATAGATAGATAGATAGATAGATAGATAGATAGATAGATAGATAGATAGATAGATAGATAGATAGATAGATAGATAGATAGATAGATAGATAGATAGATAGATAGATAGATAGATAGATAGATAGATAGATAGATAGATAGATAGATAGATAGATAGATAGATAGATAGATAGATAGATAGATAGATAGATAGATAGATAGATAGATAGATAGATAGATAGATAGATAGATAGATAGATAGATAGATAGATAGATAGATAGATAGATAGATAGATAGATAGATAGATAGATAGATAGATAGATAGATAGATAGATAGATAGATAGATAGATAGATAGATAGATAGATAGATAGATAGATAGATAGATAGATAGATAGATAGATAGATAGATAGATAGATAGATAGATAGATAGATAGATAGATAGATAGATAGATAGATAGATAGATAGATAGATAGATAGATAGATAGATAGATAGATAGATAGATAGATAGATAGATAGATAGATAGATAGATAGATAGATAGATAGATAGATAGATAGATAGATAGATAGATAGATAGATAGATAGATAGATAGATAGATAGATAGATAGATAGATAGATAGATAGATAGATAGATAGATAGATAGATAGATAGATAGATAGATAGATAGATAGATAGATAGATAGATAGATAGATAGATAGATAGATAGATAGATAGATAGATAGATAGATAGATAGATAGATAGATAGATAGATAGATAGATAGATAGATAGATAGATAGATAGATAGATAGATAGATAGATAGATAGATAGATAGATAGATAGATAGATAGATAGATAGATAGATAGATAGATAGATAGATAGATAGATAGATAGATAGATAGATAGATAGATAGATAGATAGATAGATAGATAGATAGATAGATAGATAGATAGATAGATAGATAGATAGATAGATAGATAGATAGATAGATAGATAGATAGATAGATAGATAGATAGATAGATAGATAGATAGATAGATAGATAGATAGATAGATAGATAGATAGATAGATAGATAGATAGATAGATAGATAGATAGATAGATAGATAGATAGATAGATAGATAGATAGATAGATAGATATCAGAACCACTCTAATGTTTCCCTGCATTTTTTCTGCGCCATTATTTATTTTCAAATTACCTCTTTTCTGTCATTATATTTGTCAAAAAAAATTCAAGTTCATGGCAAGCTCGAGTTTTTGACGTAATCAAAACTACCTCCACTTCTACTTCTTCGTCAGATCGGTTATTGGTTTTAAATTGGACTACCTCGGATGCCATAGCTAAAGAGAAGAATTGAGTTTTTTTCCTTAAGACAATCAGCTTATTATTTCGATTTGCTGTGTTGTTTCAGATTTTACTACAATAATTTATTTGATAATAAGCATAATCTCGAATGAAATTTAAAAAAAAACCGAACCCTATTTCAATTCTTTTCCTGTTCAATCTTACTTGTTTAGTTCATGCTAGCGTGCTCGTACTTCATTTTAAGCAAAAATATGATAAAAAATTCTTTGATTTTATTATTGAAAGAAAAACTAATTGTGCCACCAGTTCTTTTCATTGAAATTATTACGTATATTTCATTATTCATTAAAATATCTCAATGAAGAAATTATAGACAAAATTTGAAAGGAATTACATATTGAAACGTTAGACAAAATATGGAGGGCATGAAATATTATCTGAAAAACTATCTCTTGGTTTTTTTTTGCTTCATTCGTTGCATCCTAATCTATTTTGTAAAATCACTTTACCTTCAGTACATAATAATTTGTCAA
>NW_027449641.1:0-39797 GCF_964194025.1 Convolutriloba macropyga | reverse complement strand
TAACTAAAATACTTTTACTCAGATAACAAAACACACCATACATACATGAACTATTACTATTGCATGCTTGTTACGGTGCAAAAAAAATGAAGAGACAAACTATCAGTGTTTACACTTAAACATACCGTTGAACAGCACAAGGTCAAATACAACGAGTTACAGAAGGGTGCTCGATCATCATAGGTAAGAACCCATATATAGGGTAACGCGACTATCAAGTACTGATTAGTATTTGAGATATGATACATGTACCACATTTCCCCTACTCCCGGAGAAAAAAAATTAATGAAAATGAAATGAAAGCCAAGTGATTGAAAGACTATGACAGGAATTTAAGTACAATGAAGAGTGATTTAAGTGAAGTAAAAGTTTTATAGAAAAACAACTGGTAGAAGTACTAGATATGCGAACTATTCGAGCGAGTAACACAATTTCAGTAAATGAAAAAGAGTTAATGATAGTCATAACAGAGGAGTGGGAGATGATGCAAAAAATTTTTAAACCCGATTCTCGGGTGACAACTGGTACAAATTTACTGAAATGCTATTTAAGTTTTGCTAACTCAGGAAAACCGTTTACTTTGGGGTTCGAACACTTGTCTTGGTCTGCCTCAAATACTGATTTTTCAGTCGGACCTTTGACATATCCAGTGGGTTGTCATCCGATTCAAATGAGTGAGAGCTTATGGTGCCAGAACTTGCTGTTCTTGAGTTGTTCTGGCTGATTCTTGGGTGTCACGCTGAGGTCAGAGATTGATGTTTTGACCGTTTGACACTTTTGAAGCTGGGGTTGGAAAATACCTATCTTCCGGTATAGATCCAAGGATTCTATCTTTGGCTTTTTCTCTGAACGATCTTTTTATGTGCCGGTGTGCCCAAATATAATGATAAAGAAATTTCGGCGAAACCAAATGATTTCGCTTTCTTTTTTCTCTGCCGCTTTTTCGAGACTGGTCTTCGTTTCTTTGTTGCACTGGGCTGAGTGTTGTTGCTATTCGAAGGTCCCTTATGAAGGGTATTTCATTCACTTCAGATTGGATTGGCTGCCCTCATTGTCTTGATAGAGATCCCTCGACCGTCATCTGAATAGCGTTGAGCTCGAATGAGTTTTGACACTCCTTTTTGTAGTGCCCGCGTGGCTGTACATTTTGATTTTAGTTTCAGACCTCGTTTTTGCAAATATCCATCACCTTTTGCCTTCTTTTCAACAAGATTTTGCCGTAATTCCTCTTATTGAGGTCCGTGGAGTATAATGAAAATTTTCCTTCCGGTGATTTTCTCATTTGGTCAGGTCTGTGATCCGCGTATTTAGCCAGATCGGTTCCCTTCTCTTTCTTTGCTCCGATCGTAAGCAGGTCACAATTACGTACTCTCACCACCAGATGACTCGATACCATTAAATTAGAGGCTCATAATGAAGACTCAAGATGCCCCTTGGAACGTTTCTTGGAATCAACTTATATCGCTTTTGCCATGCTTGTGTAGTCTCCAGTTTCTGGGACTGATTGGTTTTGTGCGTTGAGATATAACTACCGTGGATGACGGCTTCCAAGTACTGGAATCTGATTGAATAGGATTGTCGGGTTCTTTATGAGGTCCGCCTTCCGTTGTTTAATTTCTTCATCGCTGCGATATTCTATGTCATTCCAATGTTTGTCAAGAAGAAGTTGATCGTCTTTGACTCTCTCCGCAGTTAAACAATAGTTATTTCTATTTTCCAGTCTATAGTATGTAATGATCGAGCTTTTTTACCAAAGTTTTTAGTGGGTAATTTGGTGGTTTACCGTAGTGATGATCTGAATCATCCCTCCAACCAGGCGTTTGCTCGATGGTCATTTACTGGTGCCTCAATCAGATTAATGCAATGTCTATTTAGTATTTCTAAATTGAATACTAATCGAACTGCGAGAATTGTCAATATTTTTCGGGATTATTGTTCTAGGTTCTCATACCTATAGAGGTGAATGGAGTTCGTTCTGATACCTTTTGCGTTTTGTAATAAGTCAGTCATTCCCCAAGTTCTTGGTTGGGGCATGTAGAATGACAAGATTATCGCGTCCAAGAGAATCTGCGGGACGGCAACTCAATGATCGACTCATAGTATCATCCAATAAAATTTTATATATGCCGAGAGTTGTTTATCTTTTTTTCGTCTTTGGCAGCAATTACACAGTCTTTCAGTTATTTGAATACCGAGTCCTTTGATGCCATCGTTTCTATGAATTCTTCGTTGAAGACGTTGTCCAGTATTTCTTGAAATTCTACATCTGTTGATCAATTTGGGGTAGTTATTGCAATGATCCAAGACGTTGAGGATCGCCTGCTTTCAAAGGACAGGCTTGGATCAAAGCTGACTGATGACTTTGGAGGTCGAAATTCTTTGTTCGGAGTAATCAACTGAGACTAGTTTTCACTCTCTGGTAGCGCTGTTATAGCAAGATGAAGGCCTTGTAAGAATGTCTCGAGGAGTAGGGGAATAAAAAGTGAAGTAAGATTTTGAATACGATTTTGATTAAGATTTCGAGTAGTTGGTTTGCCCCTAGTGAGTTTTTGTGTTGGAGTAAGAAAAGTGTTTTCAATTTTCTTGAGTAATGGATCAAATTCTTTTGTGAGAATGCAATTTAACTGTAGGTAGTTAATTGGTAATAGACGCATTTGATTTTCAAGTTTGCTTGCTCTTACTAGAAAGATTAGTTGAAGTTGGCCGTATATGGAAAGACGACCTGATTATCGCGTGCTAGATCGTTAACTTTCTCTTTGAATTTATTCACTGGCAATTCTTTCTATCGAAGTAGTTCAATGATTCTAATGAGCGAATGTCATAGCATTTCATGTTTTGCTTCAACAAACTCTTCATCGTATTTAGATATATAATTTGCAGGTCCTGTTGAGTCACGCGAACTATAATTGACAATTGACAAATCCAAATTGGATCTAGGCATGTGTTTTACGTTAAAATTGAATGGAATCGGACGATCCATCCAGATAATCTGGTTTGATATGTGCTAGTCGTTCTATTAGGTCTTAGACTGATAGTGAAGCGCAATGATCGGTTCAACGGTGAGAATTTATCCGTATAGGTAGTTTTTGAAGCACTACGCATAACACCACTACTTCGTTAACACTATATTTCTGTTCGGTACTTCAAGTATTTAGGAAACGTGATACGTATTCTATGCGCTTCAACCCAATACTGTTTTCCTGTTCAGGTACAATACCTAGGCCTTCCCTTGAGGCACTGCAATTGATACTTGTGTTCAATTTGGGCTTAAGGTGTTCGTTTTCAGTGTTATTTGCTATCTCTACTTTGATCTTTTGAAATAATGTTGATTTAGAGAGATTTTGGACAAATTTTAGAAGTTATGTACCGATTCCATGAAAGCGTAATTTTTGGAAAATACTAGATGCATTTAGTTCCAAAAATGCCTTAATTTTGAACATTAATGGCGTTGTACCTGAATCTGAATTTTCATAACCGAGCTAGTTTATCTTTCTGCAGCGAGTTGACATTTAGATAGGCTAAATCTTATATTTTTATCGTCTAAAACGTTTGAGACACACTTTTAGTTGTTGAAGCAGTTACCTTGGAGTTACAATGATTATATCGTCAAGAAAACAAATTATATTATTCAATGGAGGGAGACAAAACTCCATTGTTTTTTGGACTCGGCAGGCATATATGGACGTCCGATAGAACCAGTGTCGACTCTGTATGTGCCACGGACAAGAATGAAGTTTAAGCAATATACCGTTTCTGGGTCTGAACTAAGTTGACTGTGCGCGTCCTTTAGGCCAGTAGTACTGAGCCAACCTTTTCTTGTCCTGGATTTGCTGATCGTTTGTCTAATGATTTCCATTAATGATTCGATGTCCGACATTTGATGTTTGCTTTCGAGTATGGCTTTGTTAAGCACGTTTGAATCTAGTGCACATTTGATAGACTTAAATCTTCTAACAGTGACTACTATTGGAGAGATATAGTAGCAGTCTGAACAGTTTTTTAGTTTCTCCACATGACGTTCCGAAATAATTTTGATGTGTTAGCGTACTTTTTCTCATGAATGCAGATTTGATATCAAGATGTTTTAGTTTTTGGAAGCTAGTAATTTTTGGGAAATTTTTGCTGATCACAACTTTTATGGGATGTATGTCAGAAAATTTTAAAACGGCCTTCCTCTGGTTTGGTTTCTGTGCAAGATGGAGTCCGATGTTCGTAAATGAATCCTTGCCAATCCGAGGTTCCGAGGTTGGTGACCATCGGGTAACACAAGAAATTTTCACTCGTCTAGATTGCAGGCGCAACACTCAACTGGGCACCTTAATTATTGTATTACTGCCATCGGTTTGTTTGCAAATGTTTTAAGTTCTGATTTTTCCTTCTGATCCAATGAGCTCGGGTCACGATTTAATTATCGCGTTGGCTAACGATTTGCTTACAATTGTTGCAGCACTTCCTGAATCCGTCAATACGTGGTTTTGGTTCCCAACGTTTATTTGAAATGATATGGGTCAATTAGTGCATATTCTTGGATATCAAGGAATGAGTGGTCTTCCATCCGAAATGTATTGTTCATTATACTAAGATTCGGTTATCATGTTCACACTCGAACTGCTGTTCTCTGATTCATGCACCTCGTTTGCTGCCCTATTGTTTTGACAAGTTTCTATGGGGTGGTCGGGTGCTACTTCTACACAATTGAGGAAAACGATTTTTTGGCTACTTTTTCGGAAACCTTGGCCAATTGCGGTGCAATTTCATCCGTAGTACTTTTCAAACATTGAGCCGCAATTTCAATAATTGTTCTGGTTATTTTCTTTTCTGAACACCAGGCTGATTACTTCGTTGTCTGTTGTAGGCTTGGTACCACATTTGCTTGAACCTGACAGTCGCGTGCTTAGTGCTGTCACTGTTTCTGAAATTAGTGTTTATGTAGGGATTAGAATTGTAGGGTTGCTTTCCATTGCTGCTTTCTATTTTTGCGATTTGAAGGTCTCATTCAGGTGGTGCAGTCTCCTTGAGAAGGTCGCGCTGTATATCTTTATTTAGTTCTTGTTCTAAGCGGTGCAGGTTGCAACGTTCAGCAATTTCTGAATTGTACGAGAAAATTGGTTTTTAATTGTTTTTTCTTATCCTTGTTTTCCGCTCCAAATTGTTAATCTTTTTTCCTTGTTAATTGAACGTTTTCTCTAATAAAGTTCAGAGATATTCCTTTGGTTTCGATGTCCACTGCCACACATAATCTCCAACTTCTGTGTTTTTCAGCATCTGTTTTTCAAATTAGTTGTATGTTGCATATTTCCTGCTATTCTATCTCTTTCGATGTTGGGGGTCGGGTCAACTATTGGTTGCTCATAGATTGGTACCCCAGGGAGTTCTAATTTTTCATAATTCTCAATGTGGTCCCGGCACTGTTAGTTTTGTTGCTGAAGGCTCCATATAACGAGCTAATCTGGACCCGTGTATTTGAGGTCGGGTTCCTCTACTTGTATACTATATACTAAGATAAAAGTTGCAATAGGCAAATAATCTATTGCACACTTGTTCAGACACCACGAGAAACATAAGGCAATGGTTTTTTACATACAAGCTGACAAACTAACAATGTTTAACCTTAAATATAGCAGAAAATAGCATAAGGTCAAATGCAATGAATTTCATTAGGATACCCATTCATCATACGTAACAATGTAACTATAGAGTAAAGTGTGTATCAAATCCGGACTAGCATTTGAGATACGATGAGCGCACCTCAATCAGAAAGGACGTCTGTTGTTGATTTGTTGGTGAGGAGTAATCTTTAGTAAGGGCATTGCAGATGCGGTGTCGCGTAAACCGCAAAACAATATTTGTGCAAACCAGCATGAGATTACTATCTAAAATTCTGTTTCGACTGTCAGTGTGAGTAGGATGAAAAAGTTTAGAAAATTTTTTTGAACAAATTTGAATTTTTGGAAACGAAAATAGAGATAAGAGATCTTCAATGTTGCCAAAAATTGAGCAGTCAGGATTGAGTGTTCTTTCAATGATGATTTCTTCAATAGAACGGAAGTGACAAAGTTCCCATCTAAACTTCTTCAACTCTAGATTAATTTGATGCATTAAATTAACTTTAAACATGATGAAAAACCCTCGAAAACATTCATTAAATCAACCATTCTTGTAGCGACTATTGCACAATTCCGTTTGTTGAACCAACTCTTGATGTTGCGGCTGCTCAAGTATATCAGCGGAACCTAACCTTCACCGCCTGGTTCTCGAGTTTTACGGCGGCCTGGTTCTTCACTCGGTTCCAATATACTAGCAATCTCGTCGAAGCTATTAGTTGCTCGTTTGTATTAAAGGACTGTAACATTAATTATGATTGAAATTATCAATATCGTGATAAACTATGTTAAATCTCTTGCTGAAGATTGTAAGGCTTCAACCAAATGCTAGTGTTGTTGCTACTTTCTTGTCAAGAAAACTCAATTAACTTGGAACCCTAAAGATCTTAAGCGAAACTTAGCATAAAACATTAAGGTTGACAAGAAGTCAAACTATAGCCAATTCTGAGAGCCAACTGCTCCTCTGAAGAGTTTCTAGTGGTTCTAATTAAAAAATGGTTTCACTATTCAAACAATTAGCATGGAGTAAATAATCATATAAATATCATTTATAAAATTATTGTCACTTGTTTCTGTTTGGTTTATCGAGTAAGTGATTTAAGTCAAGACTTACATAGTAAACGACAAATTATTGCGGTAGCTTCTTTTGCTGACGTAACGAAGCTGATACGTACTTAACTCTAAATGCCCCAAACCTATAACTTCTGAACATATATAAACACTTAAAGTATCATAGAATGAACAATTTAAAGAATTTAAAAATGAAAAGCAAAGTCTCAAGAAGTACACTTTTTGCACCAAATGAGTGCTAATAGCCACACATGTGGATCTGATGCCATAAAGATCGTTGGGTGCATGATTATCTAAGAAGTTACCCTATCCGTGTGACGTAACCTTGGTTTGCTTAGGGTTTTCCTTCACAAAAGTGGGGGTGTACAAAAGTTTAGTCACAACTTTTAAAAAATTTTAATTTTGACCTTTTTCGAATTTTGACAAAACTTAAAATTTTGGAATTTGATTTCATTTTCGTTGATCTGTTGGCTTATGCTTTTTTTCAATAGTGGCGCCATCATCTCCGGCCCTGTTCTGGATCTCGGAAACACAATCAGTGAACACGTGTTTATCTCCGGCCATGTTTCGGATCTAAGAAACACAATCATAGAACACTGGCGCCAATTTCATTACCGGTCTGTTGAATTCCCATGTCTCATTCTGACTCTCGCTGAAAGCACGACAACATCGTAGCCTTTGAACTCCTGGACGACTAGTCCCATTTTATATTCGCAACGTTTCACTGAATCATCTGCCATCCAAACGAGTTCCTCGTTTTTTCAGGTTTCGTGCATTTACTTTTGATCACTTCGGTCTCTGCTTCCATTGAGGAAATTATTCACCAGCCATTTTTTGTCAAATCATGTCGGGATATGCTTGCGCCGTTTTGAAGAACTTTCTCAGTTCAGGATATCGCTCATTGAATGGCATAAATGGTGCACTCGTGTTTTCTTGTACTAACAGGGAAAGAATTGTTGTGTTGTTGTGATTGTTGTCAAGTCTTCAGGATTGTCACTTAGTGCTGTGAGGGTGTTGCATTGAGAAGTTGCTCTACAAGACATATAGTAGTACTGAGTAATTCGACAGTGAGGCTTTGGTTTTTCAAGATTGCCATTATTTCTTTGTTGCAGCTTTGAACCAGGCTTTCCCATATTCCACTAAAATCTGGGGCACTGGGAGGGACTTCTTAACGAACTTTTGCTGCGATAAGACATTTTCACTGTTAGCCTGAAATTGTGGAATGCCTTCGGTTCCTTGACTTCTCCAGCGAAATTTGTACCATTGTCACTGATCATTGTACTTGCGTAGCCGCGTCTAGCAAGGAATATTGTTACTGCAGCTCGACATGACCCTGTGTCCAATGAAAGTGCAACTTCGACGTGTACTGCTCTTGTTGTTAGACAAAGGAGAAGAAGAGGCACCATCTCTTCGAGGAACGTCGTAGAAACTTCTCTTCAATAGTTACGAAGTAGTCAACTCCAGATTGGGTGAAAGGGGAAACATGTTCATCAATTCGTTCTTAGGGTAATCCTGCAGTCGGTGGGTGGATTGAGTTCGCGTTCCTCTGTTTGAATTTGATACATCTCGATTTAATTTTTCTTAATGCATTTAGCAATCCACCAATCCAGAGCTCTTGTTGAAGAAAGCTCCCCACGTACTCTTTGCCTCCGTGTAGGTTGTCGCGATTTTCTCTCCTCAAAAGATATTGTACAACTGGACGCTTTTTTGTCAACAATTTTGGGTGTTTGGCTTTGTAATCACGGTTAGAATACTACAGTCAACCTTTCACTCGAAATATTCCATATTCCTCTATGAAGGGTGACACTTCGGTTGTGTTCAATGTTTTCGAGATTTCTTTGCTTCTTCATGACAACTTTGAAACAGTAATTGCCTTGTTTGATGGATCTCGTCGGCTTTGAGAGGTCCCTTCAGCTTCATTCTGAACCTTATGCAGTAGGCAATAAGGTTTCCGATTTTATGGAAGTTGCTGTAGCTGTTTCAGTCAAACGATTGCTTAGCTTATGTATCTGTTGCTACAGCACGGAGAGCTTGCTCGGTTAGATTTTGTTCTCTTGACAACACTGCTTTGGCCACTTACCATCTTTTTTTAGCCACGCTGGCCCGTTTAGCCACGCAGACTTTGGGAGGTCCTCATTAGACATTCCTCGGGATCCTAAATTGGCAGGGTTCTCGACACCTTTGACGAGACTCCGTTGATCCATCGATGAGTTTTCAAGTATTTCCGCTGCTCTCTTCGCAACGCACGCTTATTGTTTCTTATGCGCTGCTTGTAAACACTGTAAGACCGTTGATGAGCCGCTCCAACGATAGATTTTGTTTGCTGAGTATCCTGACGAACTCGCTAAACTGCGGCCTGGATGTCAAGTTTCGTTATTGTCATGTGTCTGATTGGTGGTACACGACATTTCTCTATTTAATTGGGCAGTCTTCAATGCACATTGCTTCTTCTGACGCATCTGTAAAGATGTTAAATCTCAAATTTGTGCATCCGTTTTTAAAATAAACTCGCTTCATCGACATCATCTTTATTTCTCTCAACACAGAGCACCAATCAATGAAATGTTTTGAGTGGTCTGCTGACAACTCTTTGACCCATGCTTGTCCCATTGCTGCCCAAAAATTTTTAGGATGAAACTGCATCCGTATGGTGAAATGTGAATATATGCCAATTGCGTCGAACACTGCTGAGACAAACAATAAGACAGTTCTCTGAGTCCTTTTGCCGGATCTTCTTGCTGAGTTCCACAACACACAATGCGAAAATGTGTGTAAACATTCCAGTTTACCCAAAGGACTGAAGATGATTGTATTTCAGATTCGAAAGTTTTCACAACTTTGTTTGACCTGTCTCTCTCGCTCTCTCTCTCTCTCTCTCTCTCTCTCTCTCTCTCTCTCTCTCTCTCTCTCTCTCTCTCTCTCTCTCTCTCTCTGGGATCTGTGGCTTGACTTCATCTTCAAATGTTATCCGTTTTGTCAGTTTGAATCCAAATTTGATGAGGTTTTCTCTGACTTTCTGTTAGATATCATAAGCTTCCCTAGGTGTTCTGACTGCCTTAAAGAAGTCGTCCATGTAGACGTTTTGCTAAACCATTTTGACGAGACTCTCTTCAGTGACTGCATGATATTTTGCCACTTGGTACAAAGTGTAACTGCGAAAGTCGCCCAGCTTTTCGCGCCGATAAACGTGTCATGTGTACGCGCAAACTTCCATATTCTGCTCTGGGTCTTCTTGAAAGAAAAATCGTAGAGATCAGCATTCGTCGGTTGGGACAGCAATTTGAAAAAACATCCCTTCTATATTTACTATAAAAACATTTGGTGCTCTCGGAAGCGAGTATCTTGACAATTTCACTAAACTGCGGCCTAGATTTCTAGATTCGTTTTTGTCATGTGTTTGGTGGGTGCTACACAACATTTCCCTATTAGATTGGTCTGTCTTAACATTGTTTCGTCCTGCAAATTTGCCATATTGCACATTGCTTCTTCTGATGCATCTGTAAATATGTTAAATCTCAAATTTGTCCATCCTTTTTCAATATAAACTTACTTTATCGGCATCATCCTTATTTCTCTCAACACAGAGCACCAATCAATGAAATGTTTTGAGTAGTCTGCTAATAACCTTTTGACCCATGCTTGTCCCATTGCTGCCCAAAAACTTTTAAGATGAAACTGCATCCGTATGGTGAAATGCGAACATGTCCCAAGAGCGTCGAACACTGCTGAGACAAACGATAGGACAATTCTCTGAGTCATTTTCGCCGTTAAATTTTCCACAGTTACACAACACACAATGCGAAAATGAGTGTCAATATTCCAGTTTACTCAAAGGACTGAAGATGGTTGTATTTCAGATTTAAAAATTTATCACACCTTTGATTGAACTGTCTCTCTCTGGGATCTGTGGTTTGACTTCATCGTCACTTGTTATGCGTTTTGTCAGTTTGAATCCAACTTTGACGAGGTTTTCTCTGACTTTCTGTCAGATTTCATAATTTTCCTGAGGGGTTCTAACTGCCTTAAAGAAGTCGTCCAAGTACTTTTTGCTGAACCATTTTGACGAGACTCTCATCGTTAACTGCATTATGTTTCGCCAATTGGTGCAAAGCGTAACTGGCAAAATTGGTCTAGCTTTTCGCGCCAAAAAGTGTGTCTTGTGTATACGCAAACTTCCATATCCTGCTCTTAGTCTTCTCGAAAGAGAAATCATACAGATCAGCAGTCGTCTGTTGGGACAGCAATTTGAAGTATCTTGGCTTCTATATTGACTGATAGAGCTATTTGGTGTTTTTCCTGACAGCGCTTTTTAAGCGTTGTTTTTTTTTGTTGTCGTCGTTCTAGAGACTTGCGTTGCACATCGCAGAGTAGAAGTTTTTCGGCAACTTTACTTTGTCATTTTGCCAAAGACCTCCAACTCTGTATCTTTCACCTTTGAATTGCGGTGCTTCTTCCTATTTCATGACTCTTGTTTTCTCATGGTTCGTCTTTTGAATGACCGATTGAAGCGTAGGGCTCAATATCCCACCATTTACTCAACTGGTTTGGTAATTTATCATCTGCAATTGGTTTTTCTTTACTGGGAAGAGCTGCTGCTTGCTTCAGTGGTAGCGGACCACTTAGAGCCCAGCCATACTTTGGTGACACTGCGCACGACGTTGTTTTCCCTTCTGACTTCTTGAATTCAAAAGGATGATGGATGTGGTAACAATATTGTCCGAGAATCACTTGAACCCCGTTTAGATTTTAGGTCTGATTTGGCAAGTTCATAAAAAAGTGGTAACGGTCTTTCAACTCCTGCAGCTCCACAATCCGGTCAACCAACATCATTTTCTCTTGCACATAGAAATGCACTGATGTCAATGGTCGAGACTTCTCTTGGCCTGAAACATCTCGACACTTCACAGCGAGAGTTCTCAAGGGACTTTCTCAGTCTCGAAATCTTGTGAGCCATTGATAATTGCTACTGATGAGGACGCTTTGCGGCATTGAAGTTGAAATTTAGATACCACTGATTTGTCTACAAATGGGATTGAGGATCCCAAATAACACATTGCTAGCACAGTTAGGCTTAGAACTCAGTACGGCAGATTGATTCGCACTACTTGGAGTCCTCCGTGAGTGATGTTGTTGCTACTGCAGTTGTAGCGTCTGCAACACTTGCTCTGGCTTCCCTCTTTGAGAGGTCACTATGCAAAAATGTGTTGTGTTGCCTTCCAGAGTTGGGCACAATACATGTCCCGCTATTGCAGTCCTTCGACAGGTGACCCGGTCTCAAACAATTGCAACGCAGTTGGGACTTCTGCACATGCTCTCGTCATTCGACTATTTCCAATAGTTTGAGATTATTACAAGTCCAATTAGGATGATTTCCGGCCGTGCACGGTCATTCGGGTTCCTAGCTTTGCTTGATTGTTCAGCGTTTGAAGGAAAAGAACTTTTCTTTGGCTTATTGCGGCTTGAAATTTACTTCTGTCACACGACGAGTTTGTCTGTGCTAACAAACGCTTACGAATAACCACCTTGGATGCCACTCACTTTTTGAAAAAAAAAACCAGGTTGCCTCTCAATAGTGGGCGATATTGAACAAACTGCAAATATTGCTCTCTCAATTTCGGGAAGTTTTTCTCGTTGTTAAACTTAGCCCTCCTTTTGACTCTTGGTGGGATTTGTATCCAAATTGAGTCAGAGTGTTTAGCTACTTTCGTTAATTCCAAGTTTGTAACTTTCGCAAATATGACGATCCTCGAAGAACCTTCGTGCTCAACCGGGAGATGATTATATATTTTCCTGAATTGAGCATTGACTCTGACATATCATCTGCCGTAATTCTCACAGAGTATATCCCCTGATTGATGGTATGGTTGTCAGCTGAATTTAAATCTCAATATTGCTGCTTTTGTTTGAACCGCGAGACTGTTCTTCAAGTATTGCATGTTTTAAGTATCGCTTTGTTATGCATATGAACAAAAGATCAGAAATCCCGACTGCTCTGGCTACTCTGAATGATTTCCTGAAAACTCAGTTAGCTTTTGTTTTGTCAAGCTAATGTCACCACCACCCGATACCGGCCGATAGTGGTTAGTAAATGCCTTGAGGAATGATTTGGATCACTTTGCTCCTATTCTCTTTTCCCGGCAGATCAGTTTCGAGAATTGTTTATGGGACTCTGACTCTTGTAGTGCAGACCTACATTGCTGCTGAAACGTCCTCTTTGTGAACTGCGCTTGCGGGTTCGTTATTCTAATTGACTTTTGAATTTATGGTTTCTTGGCTTGTTTAGAATGCTCCGATCAGTCAATAGCGCTGAAAAGAGTCCTACGTCCCCTTGCAATAATGGGGTATTTTTGGATAGGCTCTGAAACGTCTGTCGCCCATGGCTTGTTTGACGTTCTTGGGAGGGTCAATTAAACAGTCTGGAGACAGTGGCCATCTAGTGCCAGACTGCTGGGCCACTGATTCCTGGTTTCTGTTCCTTCTCGATGTCGTCTTGATACAATACTTTCTATCTCGTCTGCCCCTGATCCCGATGCCCTTGAGCATTCTTTAGTCAGTTCAAGTTTTAGAAGACTTTGTTCTAAATCGGCCTCTCCTTTCTTTCTTGAGTGCTCGAGTTCTCGTTCTCGCTCGCTGTCGAAGACGGAACTCTTGTCCGTGATGTTTTACTCTCATTAGGAGTCTCGATAGTAACTCCTACTATCACTTAATTTGAAAAGCCCTTTGTTGCAATATTCCGGCTTTATGTTTGCAATGCTTTCTGCGTCCATTTTGTGAGTTGCTCGAATTTCCTGCCTTCGTTTCTAATATTGGAATTCGTTCATAATTCAACACCAACTTCCTCAAAATTGTATGCTTGCAATGAGTTTTTCTGATAGTCAACAACTTCTAAGTGCAAAATTCCAAAGTCTCAGAGAAATGGCATTTGGTCAACTACCCATCGTAAAATGTTTGTAAACTACCCATCGCTAATGTTTGTGCTCTTGTCCACCTAATCGAATTGAAGCTTCGTTTCTGTCGGTGTTACTGTTGTGGTTGTTGTTACCCGAGTCATACCAAATGTTGCAGCTGCTCAAGAATCTCAGGGGAACCTAATTTTTACGGTCTGGTTCTCGAGTTGAAACTATTAGTCGTTTGGTTGTACTAAAGGACTGTAAATTTAAACTTGACTGAAGTTCAATCTCGTGCTGAAGTTTGTAAGGCTTCAGGCAAATGCTAGTTTTATAGCTAAATTCTTGTCAAGAATGCTGAACTGACTTAGAACTCTAATGATCTGGCTAAACTTTGTAAAAAAATAAAAAAATTAAGTTGATGAAGAATCAAATTTTAGCCTATTCTGAGAGAGCTAGTTGCTCCTTGTAATTTTTTCCAATGGTTCCAAACAAAACAACTCTTCAATATTTAAGCAATATGGTTAAAGTAAATAATCAAATAAATATCATTTATAACATCATTGTTACTCGTTTCTGATTAGTTTATCGACCAATTAATTTAATTCAATATTTACAAAGTAAACCTCAATTTACTGCAATATTTGCTTTTGTTGGCATAAGCAGGCCTGATACGTACGTAACTCTTAATTCCCCCAATGTTTGATATTGGCCATAAACAAATACCTAAAGTATCATATAATAAACAATTTAAGAGATTCAACAATAAATGACAAAATATCTAAAAATGCATTTTTTTTTGCATAAAATAAGTGCTAATAGCCACAATTTTGGGTCTATGCTATAATGTTTGTTGAAGGAATGAAGAGCCGAGAGTTTACCCTAACCATGTGCCATAATCTCAGGTTGATCAGGGTTTCCATTCCCAAAATTGGGGGCTGTAAAAAAGATTGTTGCCAACTTGAGAAAACTTGCAGTTTTGACATTTGTTGAGTTTTGAGAAACTTCAACTCTTAGGGTTTTAATTTTATTTCGGTTGGTCTGATGGTTCATTTATTTGTTCAATAGTGGCCCCAACAGTTAACCACAGCATTTTTTTCACATTTTGACATACTAATGATTTCGTACTGCACTTTTGATATCAAATAATTGCGTGTGTTTATCATTCTCACACGAGGGCTCACCCTTTAAATGAGAGTGGGGGGGGGGGGGTAAATTGATGTAGTAGTGATGGGGTAATTTGGTAGGGGTTTAAATAGTTGAATAATGAAAGAGTGTAGCTCTAATGGAAGAACCTTCGAGAAATTAGCCTAGGCCAAAATGGGAACACTTTTCAGGAATTACCCCCGACAAATCTGCGATAAAAAATTGGGCAGCAATGGGTTGCCATGGGAAGATTTTCAGCAATTAGCCCACCTAGCCAAAATTGCGATGTAAAACTGGGCTGCAGTGAGCTGTAATGGGAGGAAATTTGAGGCTGCAGTGAGCTGTAATGGGAGGAATTTTGAGCTGTAATGGGAAGAAAGGGTTTAAATTGATGTAAGAGTGATGGTGTAATTTGTTCAGAGGGGTAAAAAGGTGTAAGAACTGGGCTGCACCTGGGTGGGGGTGAAACAAAGAAGGAGTGAGAGGTAGTTTGTTTAGAGGCGGTAATTCTCATAAGCATTTTATATTAAGATGGACCGTCAAGAGGCGGACAAGCTTTGATGGTTTGGAGGCTATAGAGAACCAGTTGAGGGTATAGAGCTTGTGTGTTCAAGACAGTGATTCGCCGTGTATGGTGGGCTTAAACAATGTAAGTTTATCGTTTCCAAGGGAGGTAAAACGATGTAAGAGTCGTGGGGTAATTTGTTGAGGGGGTATATTGGTGTAAGAGTGGGGCAGCGAAAGCGTGTTAAAAAAATGAGAGTGAGCCTGCCAAGGAGGGTGCAATAATGAGGCAAGAAGGGTACTGCAATGGTTGGAAAAAGTCATAAACTCCCACTTTTTCGGGCTGCAATGCGCTGCCAGGGGGAGTAACATGGTAGAATTGCAAATTCTACTCCTGAATGTTTGTTCAAGGAGAAATTCGAGTACCTGTCATTCAGTTTCCAGGTTTCTAGCAAACCAACTTTTTAAGTGTGGGACTTTTAGAGAAACTCATTCTTTGTAAATTTGATTCAGTCTGATAAATAAGATCTATTTCCGAATTGTTTCGACTAACACCAAAGTCGGAACCAAGCTTCCTTAATACCATTCTGAGCAGCTGACTCTGTATTTTTCACAAAGTTTCACCTTCTTGAGATCTTTGTTCCTCAAATAGACAGATTGACGTTTTCAATTTTAATTTTCTTCTTAACAAGTCAAAGTTAAATGGAATCCTATGATCCCCTAGATGATTTACAGAAGCAATATACCACAGCCATCATTTCACTGCCCATGTTTACTGCTTCAGTACGCACTTGAGCTTTGGGTTGTTTTGAACTTCACGATTGGGATGCCTTATATCCCGTACTCTCAAAAAGTATGATTATGCAAAAGTCACTGAATCTGACACAGCTAGTTCGGAATCTTGTTCTCCATTTGAGCTCAATTCGTTGTAATGATTGTTTGGATTTCCTACTTTAAGAATATGTGGTAATCATGATCTGGTGATAGTGAGACAGTTCAAATAGGAGTTGCAGTCTCAATTCATGCACGATGGTCACGTACTAATAATAGCTACTAAATAAATATGTTGGAAAAGTGAACAAATTAAATGGGCTTTGACAGAATGTAAAATTCAGTTTCGCTTGTCCTGCTATTCTACCTCCACTGTTAATTTTGGCCTGTCAATTTTTTGCTTTTTTCAAGAAACTCCGCCTACATAGTTTTCAAAACTTAGCTTATTCTACGCAAAAAATGTCTGAATTAATTTCGATAAATGTTGATAGCTCTCGCATCAAACTTTTGCGGAAATTTTTGTGAAATTAAGAAATTAGAGAATACAGAAGAATTTATATATGTTTTTTGCTCCAAACCCACCTTAGAGCTTTGAGTAAACCATATGTTCAACTGATTTTTTCGTTAAGTCAATTTTGACCGATTAATATATTCAACATAGACAGTTATGAATCAAATCATAACCCCTCCGTAGAACTTGATATTTTTAAATAAAAAGAGTACTGATTTCCATTTATTCCAACGAGTTTTAGGCTTGAATTCTTATAAACCCTGGCTTCCGTTCCGTTGGTTCGACCACATTTAGTGTAATTTTCAAAACAATTTCCATCAATTTGCCAAAAATGTGACAAATTTATGGTAAACTTAGTGTTATCGGGTTTAAATTTAAAAATAAATGAGAGTTGAAAAATTAACTGATTTCACCGACTGCAGAGTTGATATTTTAAGTTGAGGGCACTATTTACAAATTTGCTGGAAGCACATATCTTAAAACTGCTGACACAAATTCTTACAGGGATTCAGGATCTTCTTACCTAGCTCTAATTTCTCTGACTGATTTTTGTAACAGACAACTTGACGTCTTTTCACAAATTCAAATCCATATCTATCAAAAAGGCATCATTTATTTTTCAAGGATTTATTTTTCTTGCCTAATTCTACAACGCAACCATTTTTAACAATTATGTATGATATACAGCTGCACAGCGAAAAAGGGGACAGTTTTCACTAACTGTGGATTTTACCTTAAACAAATTATTCAGCTTGTAAAGGGGCTCTGTCTTTAGTATGATCTTTTTTATCCCAATTGCATACAAGTTTTTCGTCATTTAGAGCTTAAATTATTCAGGAGAATATAGGCCATTTATATTCATATGAGGTGCAGTGAAAAAATTAATTGTTTTCTAAACAAAAATTTATGATTGCTATGGCTCCGAAAAACTGTTTTCTTTTGAAGTTTTCTAAATAGTAACTGAAATTGGTTTTTTCTTAGTTTTGCAGTCTTATAACTAAGTCTCATTAACCAAACGTTTAACTCGCTATCTAAAGAGATATGAGTTAATTTATCAACTGTTGTCAGTTGATACTTGTAGGCTCGTATGGGTTTGAATATTATTCCGTTATAAAATATCATTTTTAACCTTATGTCTGCTAACCGAGTGTCAACGGTAAAAATTCCCGTCTTTAAAAATGCCAAATATAAATCTTCTCGGGATTTCTATTCAACTAATGGTTTTATGACAATGGTACTAGATTTTGAAATTTTTAGCAAATTGTTTGATTTTTGAAAATTTGCGTCTATTTTTTTCGCTTTGTTGAAGTATCACATGAGCAAAAGTCACATTGCTGTTTAATTATGGCCCAGTTGCAGTAAAAAATTTGCTTTTAATGACTTCAATAAACATTTTTCTCAAGAATTTTCTATTGATTTTTCTCTTGTTGGGCGTAACTGGAGTTCATTTTGTAGTTGTATGACAAATTCTGAATTTTAAGAATTCTCAATGGCTTCCTATAGAGATATGAGTGAGCTCATTCAGCTCCTTCAATTCGCAGTTGATAGCTTTAATGACTTTGATATCATCAATTTTCAAAGACAGTTTTTTGGTTTTTGTCAACTTGATACTTAGTCTCGTTCAAGACAGGTGCTATCCACTTTCTTGAGAACTAGACACCAACCTTGACTAATTTTGTGTTTCAGCCAATGCTTTTTTTGACTGGACACTTAGTTTTCGTTGAAAAAAAGAGCTATTTAGAGTATTAGTATTTAGACTATTTGGTTTTGTTGTCTTTTCGCATTGCGTCTTTAAAAACTGGCCCTTTCGATGACAAAATGAGGCCCAAGTGGACATATAATTTTTTTGGTGAAAAATAAAGCTTTTTCAATTCGCTTCAAGTTTTTGTTTTTTTGTTACTTTGCTGCGATTTTTTGAATCTACACTGTATTTGTAGTCTTATGACTTAGTGTCACTGAAGAAAGGTGATGTTGGCTTTATATATATTTCAGATTTTTTGAATGTTTCTCTCCTCATTTGGTCAATGTTATCCACCTATGTCAAAATGTAGCTGAGAGCGGTCTAAAAACTGATGTGCAGGCACATATTTCAGAGCCTCCTTACTTCAGTTCTAATCCGATCATTCTAGCACACGTGGTTCTGATCAGAGACCAGTTCAACCTAAGGATAGCCTGAACAGAAACTAATTCGAGCGGACGTTAGTCCATACAAAAATATCAAATCTGATGGGAAGGGAATTTGGTCTGATTTTAAAGAGCACTTGAGTTTGGTAAGCGGTGGTCTCAAGCGCAATTCGAGCGCAAAAAAAGTGTGGTTAGGTCTGATCAGTTTTCATTTTGCTCTAATATTATCACATCAGGTCACTTCGGATCTTATTAGAGATGAGTTTTTTCTAGGAATGTAACTTGATTGTCATACTTGGTCGCTATAATTAGAATTATCAGAACCCAATTATATATTTTTTTGCATAGGAACCTGTAGAAACATTTTTTCGAGTGTCAAGCAGTACAGCAATGTGCATTTTACAGTTAAGATCCGTAAAAATCCTGTCTCTGGATATATAATCTTAACAAATATTTTTGTGCATCTTCTTCGTGCAAGATAAACTCCCATTTTGGTAATCTTGCAAGTTAACCGTATGTCTTATAAGATTTTTCCCGGTTCAAGGTGTCAACGCAAAAACTCTCTCAAAAAATATATAAGAAATGCGATGACAGCGGCGAAAAGATGTACGAAGCTTACAAAAATTCACCACTTACTTAAACAAAGATCTTCATCTGAAGAACGTATCGGCTGAAGTTTTCTGCTCATGACGTTAAATTTCTTAACCGCTACCAGAAGAAAGCGTTGAAAAATCACCGCTAAAATTCGCAAATCTTAAAAAAGTGTATGCTAAATTCACCAAGATTCTTACAAAAATTCACCGCGTTCGTCATTAAAAAGTTCATTTTCTTGCAAAACAATGCAAAAAATTGCAACATTTTTTCTGGGAACGCAACTTGATGGTCATCTTGCCGGTTTTTTGCTCGCTAAAATTAGAGTAATTATACCCAATTTTTGCAACAGAGCCTGTATAAAGATTTTTTTGAGTGTACACGAACTCTTATTTTACAGTTAAGATCCCCACAATTATTACATACAATAGAACGTGCACTTGGGAAAATTTTGCTTGAACAACTTTCGAATTTTAGTTTTTTTTCTTATAGAATACCTGTCAGAACTCAGAAATTGTTGACTGGAAGGCTATTGTTGCTAAAGGTTCCCTTAATTTTTCCTTCTTAAATTTTTGGTTTGATACAAAATCTCCAATACACGCTCTCCTTAAAATCCTATCTCTGGGATATAGTTTAACAAATATTTCGGTACGTCTTCTTCTTGCAAGATAAACTCCCATTTTGGTAATCTTGCAAGGTAACCGTATATCTCGTAAGATTTATCCGGGGTCGAGTTGTCAACGCTATAAATCTCTGAACAAACATATAAGATTTTCGATGAAAGCGATGAAAATATGTACGAACAGCAGGTTTTAGCAATGAAGGCGGATAAAATTCAATCTTATAAAAATTCACCGCTTACTTAAACAAATACCTTCAACACAAGAATATTCTGTCGCCGTTTTCTGCTGATAGGGCTAAATATTTGTAACCTCTACCAGAAAACAGCGGTGAAAAAAAATTTACCGCTAAGAATCGCAAATCTTAAAAAATTTGAACGAAGAATCTTAAAAAAATTCACCGAGTTGGTCACTAAAAAATGCATTTATTTTGCAAAAAATGCAAACAAAATGCATCATTTTTTCCACCAGTTTTTACCGCACTTCTTGCATTATTTTCTTGGCAAAATCTTGACCTGATTTGAAAGAAGAGCGTTTGGATCACGGATCCTGCAAGATAATCGTGATCTCTATGTAAAATAAAAATTTGAAAAAAAAAACTTTTTTTGTCGCAGCATGGAATTGGTTGCATTGAAAATACTAAAAGAAGGCACAATTTTTCCATTAAAGTTGAAAATGCTCGTTTTCCTTGAAAAATATACAAAACATAATTAAACAGCAGTTTTTAAAAAATAGCAGCAATAAATAATAACAGCAATTAATAATTATAACAGCAGTTTTTATTTATAAAATTGCGAAGGTTGAGTAGACAAAATAATTGTTCCGGGTGCCGAAAATTTTCAAGGGAAAACATAGATATAAAGGAAACGGAACTAATAAAAGTCTGCCAAAATTTGACAAAAAAAGGTCTTAGTGCCTCAAAGAGGCCTTAAAAGGCTACAATTCTGCAACAAAAAGTGTGATCAAACAATTGTGCTTTTTTGGATAAATGCGGCGAACACACTTTTTAGCTGCAGTTACCACATATTTCTTAAATAATTTTTCTGCAGGGGAAGAAAACTTTGCCTACAGAAAATTTATTTAAAATAATCAATATTTAAGATAATTTAAAAATCATAATCAATATGACACATATTTCTATAACCGTTTGTATTTCTAGTTTTTTTGGAAAACACCAATTACATTTTCATGGTTTTGTTTCACGTAACGTTTTCCTATTTACTTGTAGAAGACATTTGGTTTTCCTTGCAGCAAATTTAAAATGAGCCACAGGCAAAATTTTCCATTTATAAACGGTTTTTGTTCGTGTGAAATTTCAGGACCTACGAGTTATCCAAAAATCTCTGACAATTTGTCAATTCGGTTAAATCGCGTTTTTTATGCTAATCTCTTCGAAAGTAAACTCGATATTTTTGGAACAGAAAAATGAAATGACAATTATTTTTGGACAGAAACTGTCACAAGTATTATAGTCTGCTAAAGACCCCTATTTTAACCAAAATTTAATTATTTTTGAAAAGGATGTATATATAAACAACCTTCTGCCCAAAAAGAGTTTGTGAAAGCTAAACTTGAATACAAGAAACAAACATACCTTCGACTGTTCGGTGCAAAGAAAGTTTATTTTTTAAAACTTTTGCCAAAAATTTTATATTTGCATCTAGTCTCGATTTTGAACAAGATAAATTTGTCTTGTCACCAGATTTGCATAGTCTAGCCAGCAACTGGATGTTCGCCAGATAACAGCGGAGCTGTTCAGTTACTGCTGAAATCAATGCATTAAATAATTTTACCGGCTCATGATCCACTGTAGTCAGTCGATTTTAAAGTCAGTCGATTTTTCTTACTGTTATAAGAAGTTTGTACTCAGCCGATTTTTCTGACTGTTATAAGAAGTTTAATATTTTCTGTGAATTTTTCTACTTAAGTTAAACGCAAGTTATTTGGTGACAAGTTATTGGGTGACATTTAATAGCATAATAACAAGACCATCTTAAGGCACAAGTTATTTGGTGACATTTAAAAAATTATTAAAGCAAGTTATTTGGTGACATTTAATAGCATAATAACAAGACCATCTTAAGGCACTTGACTAATAAAGCCAGTGGCCATTTCTGTTTAAATCTGAAAAAATGATAACCATACTGATTAATACAACACGCCACTTGTTTTCTGCTCGGATAGATTTATAAATAGTTTCGCAAGCTTGATCAAATTTAATGAGTTTAGGCAATTTAAGATGTAATTTATCGCATTTTGATTTATCATGTGAACAAAGTTGGACGTACCTGTTGTGCCCGGCTTGTGCTTAAGTTATGTAAAATAGTTAGTGTCGGACTCTCGAAATACCCGGCATGTTATTAATACCCAGTTAAGATATCTGATATTTCTAGTGGTCATAATCAAATTGTTCGGCTATTTGGTATTCAAAACAGAAAATTTAACATTTTCTGGACTTTTATGGATGAAGGTCTATATAGAGCTAAATGAGCTCCTAGGGTGGTCGGATGGTTGCTGCATAATGATATATATATATATATATATATATATATATATATATATATATATAAAGGCAGACCCGATATGGGCTCCTTTTACAGCCTTAAGGTATGAAGAGCTAGGGTTACTTATTTCTGCGCGCGAAGTAGACTTACCTATATCTCTAAGGCTAACCGACTCGGTAAAACACGTAGTGTAAACTTCTATTATTACGGTGTATAAGAAGCATAGCACCGGCGTCAAAGGTATACACATAGTGTATCTAATATAACAGACTGACTATAGCTACAAGAGTTCTCTCTATTTAAAAGAGAATATTGTCTTCTCAGTCTCTGATTGGTGGAAGGTACACCTTCAGTATCATTACTGCTACATCCATCCGGGGTTGAGAGTTTCAAATCCGAATTTGTGAGTTGTAGAAGGAATACATGGAAGGTGTAGTCTTCATTGAAGAGTAGAGTGAAGTGTAGGTAGAGTTGTGTCCTTCCTGATGTGGAGTGTGACTTGTGTCGTCGCCTGAGATTCCTGTCAGTGAAGTAGTGACTAGTGTCGTCAGTGAAGAGGTTCGTCCTGATTGGAGAACCAGTAAGGGTGCCAGTTACAGGGTGTGCTGGTCAGTGACGTCTATCCTGTTGAGTATGCCCAACTGCTCTCACTGTCTTGTAGTGAGGATTTTTTCCCAGTTGCAGGATCACTTGTAGCCGGGAGTCTCTGTTTGGTTTGTACGAGGAGATTTTTATTTTATCTCCACTTGGTACAAGGTTTGAACCAGTCGGATTTACCAGCTTACCTTCTGGTGGAAATCTATCTATTTAGCTACGGCGTGAGCTATTTTCTTTTCTTAAATCTTGTTAATGAGATTTAATACGTTCTGTGTAAGTCCCGACCGGGGAAAGGAAGAAAAGAACTGATCCTAATCTTGAGTCTTGTGAAGAGGAATATCAGTAGGAAAGATAAACTCATAGAGAGGAAATTATGAAGAAGAAAGAAAAAAGTAAAATAGTGAGTTTTTGTCGAGATCAGTGAATCTCTAGAGTTTTTTGGGTCTGTGAATCCGAGTGTGGTGTAGGACTGTGGCCTACGTTCGATGCTCGAACTGAAAGCCTTGTTGTCTGGATCATTGAAGAAGGCGAGAAATTCCGGCTCTCGTACCAGACAAGCAGCAAGGGCTCGAGGGTACAGATCAGCGTTGCAGTGTGGCTGCAACGCGAGGAGGTGGTTGAAGATCTGTATTTCTTCGGGTGAGGGTTGTCGGTTCTCCAATTTGTCTACCATCCAGTCCCTGTAGAGGAGGTTGAAGGTGTGTCCGTAGGTGAACTTGGTGGCGCCTCCCTCTACACATTGGAGATACTCTATTGGGACGAGGATGGGACGATTCGTCTTGGAGTAGAGTGGGGAGAAGATGAAATAATTTTTGATCGGGTCGAAGTTTCGAAGTGTGCCCTCACAAAAATTGGATTTAATTATATAACTATAATTCATATAGTAGGGTGATGTCAACTTTGTATTCTCATATTGTAGTCGCGAATTTATATAGATGAGTGGGTTCGTGTGGTGAAAATGATGCCGCAAAAACAAATAGTTGTGCATAGTGTGTAACCTTTTCACGCGATTGATTTTGGGAGTCGTATTGTTCACATCCATCTGTGTAGGGTGTAGAAATTCGAATTGGAGATAAAAGGGTTCATATTTCGCGTATATTTTATACGGCGCTGTGTCGCGAGTGAAGAAGGTGTTGAGATAGTCATTTGGGCGATCTGCAAGAGCAAAGAAGTACTTGAAGAGATGCCAAAATCGTTCTGTAAAACGAAAATTGATGCGGAAGTGAAGGCACTCTAGTGGAAGTCCTTATCCCTTCCTTCTTGAACGTAGTCTTTCTCTAGCTGTCCAAGAGAACAAGAATGGGCCGTGGGTTTTAATGTGTGTTGGGGTGGAGTTGAGGTATAATTAATCTTTTGTGGTACATGAATACCTTGCTGGGTATTAATGCCGAGAGGGTTGGTGAAATAATGGAACCAGAAGTTCGGTCCTTGAGATCTGTGTGGGATGCCTTTTGTCGGCGCAAACGGGTTTCCCCGACCACGAGAGGATGAGGGCTGTGGGCCTCTAGAAGGGCTCGCTTGATGCCGGGCAGGCAATTGTGAAGCCTGCACGGTTGAAGAGCGGACGGGAAATATCTCGTGTGTCGTGGCTCGTGGGCGTCTCCTGGGTGAAGGGTCTGTGCAGGGGTAGTTGTCCATTGATGTGGGTCGGTCAGAGGTCGGCGGCTGGAGAGGTGGAATAGTGGGCCCGTACCGCGGTGAGGATACGGGTGGACGTTGTGGGTGTGGTGTGGGCATCACTGGTGGTGGATATACCAGTGGTTGAGCTCATGGTCGTGTGCCACGAATTCCACCACAGTACGCCCAGTTAGGCACGACTGTCTCCGGTGTGGAGTGGCCGGATTTGTCCGTTGCGGCAACCTCATCAGCCCACGAGGAAGTGTTCGTTGATGAAGGTTGAGGGTGTGGAGCAGTGACTGTTGTATATGTAGCAGGGAAGAAGGGAGGTGACTGTGGCACCTGACTTGTTCACTGGAGAGAAAACTCTCGCAACGAGCTTTTCGGTCCTCTAGGGACTGAGGGTGAACTCGTATTGCTATCGATGTACAGATGAAGTTCACCTGAACTCGAAGAAGAGGTGGCGGGTGAAGGAAGTGGGTTCACCCGCGCATATTTGGCTGTGTCCACAAACTGTGGCTGTGGATACGATTGTGCCATCGTGAAGAGGGCGGGCGTCTGCATCTCGCAGACAGGTTCTCGTAATGTCGATTGCAGCACCAACGGAGTGAGAAGTGATGGGAGGATATCATCGACCTCCAACATGATGAGATCATATGCCGTGAGGTCGATAATTGGAGAAATCGGTGAGCCTCCTTCTTCGTGGGTAGAAACTGCAGTGGAGTCACAAAAACAAAAGACTGTTAAGAGTTAAATTCTAGTGCTTGGCAGGTTAAGGAAAAGATCTTCCGGTATTTTCTGATAAACAGGATCTTTTTCAATAGAATCGTGCAAAAAAAAATTCATGTGAACGTTTAAGTTTATTTGGTTGAAAAGTGTGTAAGTGTAAAGATTGGAAATCTGGTTTCATGCGTGAATTAATAGGTGTTTCGTAGCATTTATAGATATAAACTGGTAGAGTAGAGGTGTTTCTTTTGTTTGAATTGTTGTGTACAGGGGTTGAGATTGTCTTAGAGAAATTTTCAAATTTTCTGTGTAATAGATTCAATTGTTGTTGAGAGTGTGAGGTACAACTCTCAACTGAGTGTTTTTGTCGTTTCTTAGGTGACAGTGGTTTATATTGTGTTGAATCTGATTGTAGTAAGTAAAATACTGTATGTGAAAACACTCCAAAAAACCCAGAGGTAGTAATTTTAGTCAAAGTGATATTGGGTCCGAAGAGTGATTTTAGATTGTATGTGTTTAGTGCACTACGAAATAGACAAATAAGGCACTGTAGGAGATTAAATACAGTCCATATGTTGGCCATTTCTTTTAATACGTACCAAAGGTATCCGAAGATTCCGATTAAGGGTTCTTTCAAGTAGTTGCCGCTGATTAGGTCACGCCAGTCTAATCGGCGGAGGGTGAATTCTTTCCCGTTAATAAAAAGTTTGTTAAAGTAATTATTATATTCAGTGCGTAGTTGTGAGAATTGTGCTTGTAGCTGTGCTTGTTTTGCAAGGTCTGCAAAAATTACTGCTTGTGCTACCTCAAATTTTTCCGCGGCATCATCAACTAATTGGTTAAATTTCATCTTATCTATTGACTTAGTCCAGTCGTGTTGACTATATATGCCAAGTTGTTGCGCGGTAAAATCGGCGCAGGTGAAACGTGTTTCAAACTCATCAGGCGTTAAAATTTTGACGGGGCTTTGCGCTTTAATTGGGTAGGGAGTTGAGCCATATGGGTCATCGCCGTCTTCGTCGAGTAAAATTTGTTGACCAAAATCATCGGATTTGCATGGTGCTCTAATAGACCAGGGGAAGGACTTTCGGTTGATTTGGTTAACAAACTGTATTTGATTCTGATAGTATATAAGAATACGTTCAAAACATTGGTTTATTAGTACATATAAAGGTGATGAAACAAATTTGCATTGAAAGAGTGAAAAACATTTTGACTTTTGAGTGTAGCGAATGTTTGTCGCTGTTTTGTGATAACATAACCAACTAGGGGGAATTTTTGTGTGAGTAAAATAAAAGCAGTTTGTTTTAAATCACGATCCAAGTCACATAGTTTTTTGTAAATACTTAGACTTGTGTGATCCATTTGGAGTATAACTCGACTAATCATATAGTCAAGTTTGGCATCTATTTGGACATTAGGGTGACATTTGTTTTTTTCCGATTTGCGGTAGAGTTGTGATTCCTGTGGAATTACGCACCCGTCGCGAATATTAGCTTTTGTGTAAAGTGTTAAGGAGGATGGTCCATCTGATACTGTTACATGTGTGTTATCAAAATCGAGTGATGGTTTCCCGAGACAAAATTAAATCCTTCGCGGTATTGTATAAAGATATCTTGATTCTGTGTTGCATAATACGGGCGGTCTTCATTGCATTTATAGAGTGGTTTTGTGAGAACTTCAAATTTTGAAAGTGCAGATTCATCGTAGAGGTGTTTTTGAAAACGACTTGAATACATATGTGGCATATGTCTGTGGCCACTTGAAATTTCATTATTTTCTAGTGTTTCTATAAAGTATTGTTTTTGGAATTTGATCATACGTGCATGTGATCTTCCAACATCAAAAATTCTACAGTGATTTTCGGTTTCCCAAATAATGGTAGCTTTAATAGCCGGGTTTGGAGGAGAGTGACCTCGTTCTATATCACAATTGATTCGAACCTTGTCAAAGTACATACGTTCTGTGTCAACATCAAAGGTGAGTGTGATGTTTGATAATTGTAGTGACCATCCTAGTGTGTGGATGACATGATATTCGTCTTCAGGGTTTTTTTCCGGGACAGTTTGCCCCAGGATTATCGGTGGCATTAGGGATCCAATTATGATCACGGGGGTTATAAACCATACTTCCGTGTTGGAAGGTAAGATGTCGATAGCGGTCTTATTGAAAACGACCTTATTTTTTTTCAATATTTGCTTGCCAACGAGGGTCATCTAGTATATGGAATTGTATTATATGTGGGTGGTAGTAGTGTTTGCTTTTGTGACCAATGTGCGCAAGTTCTCTACGAGCTTCTATTTCTGTGGGGAAGAACGGTTTTTCCATGTTATTAACATACCAATTATCGTGATCAAACCGAAAACCTCGTTTGAGTGAAATTTTGTGACAGAAGTTTTCCTTGTCACTGAGTTTAGCATGTATGGCGTAGGCGCGTACTTGTAGAGTTTGTATCTGTAAAAATACTTTTACTTGTGCTGGGAGGATTTGAAAGTCAGCTGGTTTGATCTTGCATTCGCCAGTTTTGTTGAGTTTATAATACTGCATATTTTTGATATGCTTTGGAAACAATCATAATGTGTGACAACTAGGTCTTGTAGGCCCGTTTCTGGCCTAGAAATATTATGTTGATCAACTTTTATTGGTTGTTTAATTTTAAGTGGGCATGAAAAGAATAAAAATAATGAGAATGTAAATAAGATTTGTAGTGGACATGTGTATGAGAGCCCAGAGTGTGTGTTATAGAAAACAAAATAGCCAGCAGTGTTTTTTGTATCTATCAAATATATAGTGTATTCTTGGCAATTAAAGGGTGATGGATTAGTTTTTGCTCTAAAAATGGTTGGTGCTGCAGCTTGTGTGTGAAAAATGAGCTTGTCTTGTTCGACAACAATTTCAACAGAGAAAGTGATTTTCGATTGTTTTAGCAGTTTGTGAGCACTGTGTTTCCGTACGGTTGTTATTTTATATGTTTTGGAAACTCTTTGTTTAGCCCAATTATGTAGTTTTTCACCGTTATTATGATCTCCGAAAAGGGCGGGTGGGGATACAATAAACTCAGGGTCAAGTTTAAGTGGTAGTGTTGGATAAGTTTGGGTTGTATCTGGATGCTTTCCAATACAATGGTGGAAGTGTTGGTCTGGATCAGGAGTGGGTGAATTTGAGCTTAAATTAATAACGCACGGTGTGCCAGTAAAACTTAGTGGTATAGAGCTTTGAAAAGAGGGTGTTGAATTGACTACATTAAACGAGTGATTCCAATGCGCTTGTGACAACAAGCGTTCGAGGTTTGTTACCAGTCCTTGTGGTGGATTAAATGGGTTATTTTCAATTTGTGAAGGAGTAGGCGAAGAGATTTGAGAACTGGTTGGATCAGAAATAGAAGTGTCAGAAAGTAGGCTAATATCATGTGTAGTGTCGTTAAAATGTGAAACAGTGTGCATTGGCTGTGGCAATTCTGAACTATGAGTTTTATCGGTGTTTGCAAAAATTATGGTTTGTGTGGAAAATTGTGGTGTAGTAGAGTAATTAAGTAATTCGGGTTGGGGTGCTCGTGGAGGAGCTGGTGTTAATACGGATGCAGGAAGTGTTGTATTTGGAAGAAAACCAGAATAAGGTAATAGAGTTTGTGTATTTATTTGGTGTTGTTGTGCTTGCGTTTGGTGTATTTGCGTTTGACTTTGATGGGTGAGATGGGATTACTGATTGTGGGGTAAAGTGGGGGAGATTGTCCAGTAGGACGAGGTCTATCTGTAGATTTGGCACTAGTAATAACTGAGTAGTGGTGTTCCTCAGTTTCTTGTGCTTGTGACTTTTTATTAAAGAGCTTAAATGATGACTTTTTGGGTGTTGATTGTTTAGTGGCTTCACTGTATGAGCAACTAGGTGATTCTGAGACTGGGGGAGCCCTTGGGTTAGTGTTGGGTGGTTGACTAGAGGACACAATTGTGACAATAATCTTAGGCCCGTAGTGGGGCAATCATCACAATAATTAACTTTATAGTGAGTAGAAGTAGGTATAACAATTATTAAGAGATTTAAAGTGGGTACACTTACTCTGATTGCTGTGCAGGGTGATTCTGGTGGCATGACATTGTGGAGATAGATGAGGTCTAACAAAAGTCAGAGGAAAAAACTGTTAATAATTCGGCAATAGTATAATCTTTTCTTTCAAATGAAAAGATAACTTGTGAAGATTTGATTTTATGTACTGGGTTGTTGTTGTTTGGCGAGTTGTTGGTATTGTTCATATAATCTTAAGAGTTCTTTGATATATTTTCGCATGAGGCTCGGGTAGCGTCAAGATTAATTGTGTAGACAATGTCTGTATAAATAATTTCAGAGAGTTTCGGTGTGGCTTGTGGTGGGAAAATTAAGAGATAGAAAAAAGCAATGTGTTCGTTATTAAAGTCTCTAATATAAAAAACCCATTCACAACAAGTGTGTGAATATAATTTATGATCAAGATTGTAAAAGATATTTTGGAAGCGAACCTGCTTATTCTTAAAATTCTGAAAATATCTAACTGTGTCTGCGTATGGTGTCCTTTTAAATAAAACTTCCAATCTGTGTTGGGAAGTAATGTGCATACCTGTTTGAATTTGGAGATGGAGTGTCTTTCAGTACTGTGAGACTGAAAGTGTTGCTTTAGGAGAGGGTAGATTGTGTCACTGATTGGAGTGAATTTGAGTTGTTGTTTGAAGCAAGTTTTTTACGCTTGAAGAAAGAACTGTGCTGTGTGACAGTTCTTTAAGAATTAGAGACATAGAGTGAAAATATTTATAGGTTGTGGAAAAGAGTTTGAAAATTTTAAAATTTTGCAAACTCGCTTAGAAAGAGTGTAGAAGAAAGTGAAGAGTGTTTTGTATTAGAGAGAGATTCTAAAGTTTTATAGAGAGAGAAAAAGAAGCAACTAGGTTGAGAGAGCGATAGCCTGAAAAGTGATTTTAGACGATGTGATTTTGCCTGACCACGACTTTCATTCGGGTACAAAAAAGTTACCGAGTCATATCTTGGCAAATAAATGAGATTAGGGAATTAATCCAAGACCGAGCGCTGGGTTGGTTATTAACTTAATTTTTATTTCATTTCCTTTTTATTATTATTGGGGGGAATGGTTTGTATTTTCTTATTTTTCATTTCCTGATGGAGGGGTTTTTGTGGTTCTGCTAGGGTAGCAGGTGAAGAGATAGTCCGTTTGCTTTGTTTATTATTCCCAGTGAAAGTATTTGTATTACGGGGGAGAGGGTTGAAAAAACTATCTGGATTATCCCTCTCGTATAAGATAACGAGGGAATTGTATTTTTATTGAAAGTATATTTGATAGTTATCTTGTGTGTTATGCTAAATTTCCTTCGGCTATTTAAAGCGAGAAGAGTAATATTGTGTGCTGTGTAATATTGAAGTATGAATGTTTTATGTATTCATTGTTCGTGAAGCCGAAATTTTGGATTGTGGTATAAAAATTCTATTGGTTGTCGTCGAAAAAGATTATCCCTTGTAATGTAATTGTCTGAAGTGTGTTCGGGTTTTTCAGACGGGCTATAAGGTGACTGGGGGGAGGGTTATCTGTGGATGGTGTATTTGGTGTGTCTAGACTAAACGAGACAGACTTCTGCTTGCTAAGCGACGGCTTTTTAGGTTGTAGTTTTAAGAGTCATTTATCCGAGAAGTTTTTCTCCATTTGTTCTTGAACGAAAAGTTCTTTGGGGTAATACAGTACGATATTACTTCTATGTCGGTGATTTGTTTACCAGAGAAATCTTCTAATTTATATGTGACCAACGTGGGGGTGTCAACAGTTTTATAGCGTCCAAAATTTTGGGGTTGGATCTTCTTTGATATAGCAATTCATGTGGTTTTATTTACTATTAGGCCATAAGTATTTATTTTGAGTGGTTTTGCCGTTCCAAACCGACGATTTATAAATGTGCGTAAGTGTTTGTTTTGATTTAAATAATTATGTACTTCATTAAAGATTTCTGAGTGTATCTTTTCGCGATTAAGAAACCAAAGTGCAAAGGTTCCTTTCTGTAATTTTTTAATTTGAGGCTGATGACTTAGATGGTCCGTATGTGTATGTTGGGAAAAAGAATTACAAGGTGATTGTTCTGAAGGTTTACAATTTTCAAGACTATCTGTAGTGGAAGATAGATTGAACATTATGGGTTTCTTTGGTTTATGGCCGAATACAAATTCATATGGTGAAAGTTTTACAATTGTGCGAACTTGTGAATTAAATGCAAACGGAATTATCTTTACTTTCTGTGACCACGTGTCATATTGTGAGTCTACGACTGTAGGAAAAAATGTATTCAACTGGCGATTACCGTTTTCAACGAGTCCATTAGACTACGGTGCATATGGCGTGCGTTGTTTAAATTGTACATTATATGTGCAACAGAAGTGTGCGAATTCTCCGTTAATATATTCATTTCCACTATCTGTTAGCAAAATATCGGGTATTCCGAATTTAACAATCCAATGATCAAATAAAATTGTGAGTCCGTTAGTTGCCTCATTTTCGGGTGATGGGTGGAGTTCGACATAATGTGTAAATGCATCTACTATGACATAGACATATGAGTTTCCGTCCGAAGACGGAGAGATTGGACCTTTCATGTCCATTGAAAAACGATGATTGAAATATGGTGAAACTAAAAATGGTTGTTGTGTTGCCATCAAGAGGTTTAGCATGGATTCGCTGGTTTGGCAATTCAGGCAATCTTGTAAGTATTGCTATCCAAGTTTTAACATTTGGGAAATAATAAGTTTCTGTGATTGTTGCGTGTGTTTTTTAACGACCCGTATGGCCTGAAAGGTCATGGCTATGTGCATTGTGAAAGGCAGCTAAGAAAAAAGAGAGATTGGTAGACAAATTTTTGGTGGTTGGGTCTCTTATATAAAATACAGAAGATTATTGCTTTCATTAATACCTAGATTGTGAAATCTAAGATAATAATGTAGTAAATTTTTGTTAGCTCGTATTGTTAAGGATGGGGTGGGGGAGATTTTTATATTGTTTACAAAGTAAAAGTTGTCTAATTACTGGGTGTTGTTGTTGGGTTTCGTGAAGAAGTGTTTCATTTATTTCTGTATTTTCTTCATAAAAGTAATTATATATTGTTGAAGATTTAGGGATAAAATCATCCATTGCAGGTAGTGAAAATTGTGTTTATAAGTTCTGTGTAATTTGCGTCATAATTAGATTTTTGAAAGTGTGCTGTTTTATTTGTGTTCTGTGTGACATCTGTATGTTGTATGATAGGGTATTTTTCTGAGGGTGAGCGGTTTTGTTTTAATTGTTGTTTCTGTTGATGAGCATTATCTAGTGGTTGTGCTTTGGTTTTGAATTCATAGTGTGAAACTGGAAGGTAGAGATCGTTCTCTAATTGTACTTTGAAATAATTATCTTTTAATTGTAAATAGATCGGAAAGTGTGGTGATTCTACATGGGTGTCTGTAGAAACTGAATTACTATATTCTTTTGATACAGCATAGTGACACTGTATGGGTTGTGTGTTCTGATTATGTGTCATAAAGAATTTTATTGATTCAGGTATCTCTACTGTGCGGAGACGGTGCTTGTCTTGTGTTGTTGTCGTCAGTGAGCAACTGAGTAGATCTGCAAGTGAAAGATTTTTCCCTTCTGTCCAAACTATGTGCAAGTTTGGAAACTTCATGAGAATTAATTAAAATTTATAAACTCAGTGGTTTCGTTTTTTTTTGTGTAAATAACAATAAAATTGGTTTGTGGTCAGTGTATAGTATTGTCGAGTCTTTATAGCCTTGAATAAAGAACTCGTATTCTGAAAGTGCATAAGTATTGGCTGAGCATTCACGAAGAATGGTAGAGAGTCTAAGTTCTGTAGTGGAGAATAAGCGAGAATTTGCCAAAACTAGTTCCATTTTTACAAATTGATTTTTTTTGTAAAAGTTCAGCTCCAATACCATAATTAGAAGCGTCACAAAGAATATAATAGGGTTTTTCTGAATTTGGAATCGCGAGGCGGAAGTTCCATTTTTTACTCTGTCAAATGTTTGTTGTAATTCAGGAGTCCATTTAAAATCTGTTGTGTCTCGGAGTTGGAGATAAAGGGGTATAAGAATAACTTGTTGGTTATATATGTATTTTGGATGTGAGGAATCCAACATAATTTTGAATTTCTTTTTTATTTTTGGATGGTTGTAATTTTCAAAATCCATCTAATTTTGATTTGAGTGGATGTATATGATTATTTTGGCTTTGGTGTCCTAGAAATTTAACTGAGTCTAGGAAAAGATTTGTCTGGGGCAGCTTTAAGGTTTTCATTTTTTAAGATTATATGATACTGGGTGAGCGTTTTGAGCCTTTCTCCTAGTGTTGTATCTTGGATGAAAACGTCATCTAAATAAGTGATTATTTTGTTTTTTCGAATGAGTATTTTAAAGATGCTACTCATGAAAGATGAGAAGGCTGCTGGGCCAATAGAAATACCATAAAATAAACGTTTAAAGCAGAATTGTTGTCCGGCAATCACAAAATTAGTGAGTCGTTGTGATGGTTTGTCTAGTGTCATTTGATTATATGCACTATTCATGTCAGCTATGGAGAAGATTGGTCCTTTATTTCGAGTTAGTATAACTTGAATTGGCTCTTTGGGCCGGCTACACTTTGTTCCGTCAATCATTGTATTTTTATGGCGGGCGCCTAAGACAATTTTCAATGATTCTCCTTTTTTGAGTATTATTACTGGGTTGATGAATGTGTTTCCGGTGTTCACAGGTGCTATAATATCAAAATGTGTTAATATATCTAATAGGTGTTGTACTCTGTCTTGTAATTGTAATGGAATACGTGTGGTTCTTTGCTTCTTAAAGATAGCTGTAGTCTTAGAGGTATGTTTAGTTCAATTTTAACTTTGCCAACATCAAATTTTGATGTGGCGTAACATGTTTTGAATTGTATGAGAAGTTAAGCCAGCTCTTCGAATTGTGTTTGTGTTAATTTTGTGTGTTCAAAATTGAACATAGTGAGAAATTCTCTATCTTTTTCGGTGATTTTTGTAACAGCAAACTGTGTAGTGAATTTTCTCTGTTGTGCTTTATATTCATGTTTTTGTTATTTCGTGAAGTTTAAGCAGTAGAGCTTTTTAAGTGTGTCTGATGTACCTTGAGTGATGTAAATTGAAGTATAAGAAACCATGAATTCTGTGAGTTCATTTATGCAATATTTTGTGGTTCGGCATTCATTAAGTGAGATATCTTGTTTTGCGTATCCAATTAATCCTTTAACGAGTGTTAGAGGGTGATTTAAGGGATGTTGAATTAAGATTTTGATGAATGACTGGTAGGGATATTCAAGATTAATTATATTCAATATAGAAAAAAAACTTATTTTTTCGTATTGATACGAACTAGAAATCAGATACATAAACAATAGTGCCGTTTGCATTTTTGTTTTTGCATCCATATGCAGTTAAAGAGTATGTTAATACTCGGTGTTTTAAAGCTGTGAAATAGATCGACTGATCTCCAATTACCAGAAATAATCGTTAGTAATATGGAGGTGGTTTAATCGAGGATTCGTGAAATTTTAGGGACAAATTATCATTATTTTGTTTGATTTCAAATGTGTGAGACGAGCAATTTATTGAGTCTACATAATTTTCTAGGAAAGGTGTACCTAGAATATTGAATTTTGTTTAGATACATGAAATGTGAGTGTAAATGATGTAATTTTAAGGTTTCTATTTTCCGTTACATTCGGGTAGAGTGTAAATTTTATAGTTCCGTTTGAGTGTAGTTCAGAGTTATTTGCTTCTGAGAGAACAAATGTTGATGCTTTAAGTTGTAGTTTGTGATATTCTTTGATTTCATCCTAAATTTCGGTGTTTAATATGTTAAATGTTGCACCGGATTCTAAGAGAGAATCTGTTTCTAAATGTGGCGGGGAGATTGTTTTCTTACAGTCTGGTGTTTGTTGTGTATATATATTGTAAGTGGTAGTACCCATATATTATTTTTACAAGAGGTTGAAAGAATGTATTCTTCTGTGAGAGTGCTACATTCTTCTTGGCAATTAAAATATTCGTCTTGTGTGTCACTATTCAATTCTAGAAGAAGTTTGTTGAATTGTTGTTCGAGAAGTGTCTCGTCCGAATTATTTTGTGTTTCTATATTTTCAGTATTGGACGCGGTATTGCCCGATTTTTCTTGGTCTAGTAAAAAATTAATGTAATTTCTAACATTTCGGAGTCTATTTCGTGAGAACGGTCGTCCTGAACAGTTTCCGTCTCTATTATAATGAGGTGATTGTGGTATAGAGTGATTTTGTGAATTTGATTGGAAATTTGTTCGTGAGTCGGGTGAACCATTCCTGCTCGGCGGTATAAAATTGCTATTTCAATAATAAGGTTTTGAGTTACTTTGTGAGAATTTATTTGAGCTTCGGTGTCGAGAATTGTTGCGATGTTCTCTGCTATTGCTACGGGAGTGGTATGAAAACGGTAGTGGTTTACCTCTCATATTATTTGATGATATTTGTCTATTTGGGAGATTTTGGTTCCCTTTCATTGCTCGATTTAAAGTTTGTTTATGAAAATTAGGATCGTCTAATGGTTTGGAATAACGTTTTTCAGGGCATGTGGAGATATTATGTCCTGAGCGTGAACATTTTTTACAAAAAAATTTTAGAAAGAGTGGTTTTCCTTTGAAATTTGGATCATTTGAGTATTTGTGTCGTACTACATTGATTCCGTGAGCAATATCCTGTTCCATTGCGTGCACATCATCTATTGTGAGATTATCTATCTCAAGCGAGAGATTATTAATTGGGGGCGAAAGAGTAGAATTCGTATTTAGCTTGTGTCTATCTATATGTGTTCTCGAAATATCTTATTGATGAATTTTTTCAACTAACTGTGAAAATGGAAGCTGTGGTTCCAATGCGGTTGATTTGTGATTTGCAATCTTCTTTAGTGCTATTCGTGCTAGTTGTTGATCGAGTGCTTTAACAAGTGCATCATTCATTTGTGCATTCCGCATATCTGGAGAATTATTAACATATGCTTTTCGAGTCATTTGTTCTATTTCGAGCGCGAGTGTCTTTGTTTGTTCGCCAGAAGCACGTGTTATCTTTTCTAGCAGTAATTTTGCTTGTGTTTGTGATTGTTGATTATCGAAAGTTTTCTGAAATTCACGGCAAAAAGCTTGCCAGTTCTTTTTAATATCTAGTGGTAAGCGTGAATACCACTGTTTTGCTGGTCCTATTGGGTCCGCTTGGATCATAGCAATCCGTTTCAGGATGCAAGCTTCATGAAATGGGGAATCAGTTTGCTCTGGTCCTGCTGTCATTACCATGTTTGCTGTGATAGCATTTAGAAAATCTTCTGTTGTATACGTAGAATCAGTACCGTCGAATGGTCTGAGAGATTGTTGCATAGGTACAGATCCACCTATGTAGGTATACATCATTTGAGTATTCCCACGAACTTCAGGTGAAGGTGTTTGTGTAGATGCTGCTTGTAAATGATAAGGAGTCGGTGTATTTGTATTTTGTTGTGTGTTTTGTGAGTTTATTTGTCTTACAATATGTACTAATTGTTGTGGGGTGATCTGAATTTTTTGATTAGGCCCTTGTGTGGGTTGAGTTGAATTATTAAGGATAACTGGTTCAGTGTTAAATTGGACTGAGTTTTGTCTTTGCAGACGAATTAAAGATGTGTTAATGATTGGTAGTTTTGGCATGGCTGTATTTAATGGATCTGAATTTTGTGTTAATTCAGTCGAGATCACAGGTTGTCTGTGTTGAATATTTTGGTAATTATTAGGATTATTAATTGTCGAATTGTTATTAGTGTAGTTGTGGTTGTTTTGGTTGTTATTTTGATCATTATCATCAAGGTCAATTAGTATGTTTACAGTATGTGATGAGAATAGTGTTCCATCATCTAATAATGTTGGGTTGATATCTTTTTCCAATGTTTCGTTCATACGAGTTTCTGAGTGTTGAGGGTGGATTAGTGTATCCATATTTTCAGTTGGTGAAACTTCCAAAGATGTATTTGTATTTTCTGTAGTATGGGTACAGGTAAATGGGCGTGTTTCTGCATTATAATTTCTAATTTGGAGACTCTGGTGAATAATAGATAATTTTTGTATTATTTCAGATGGTATTTCCGGAATGTTGATAAAATTTTGTGGAAACTATTCAGGATAATATATATACTGTAGTGTTTCCGGTAGTTTATTTATTAGTAGTTGATACTTTTGTGCTATTAATTGGGTGGCTGAAAATATGTGTCTCACTAAACATTTCCAAAATCGATGTATGTATCAAGATAGAAGTGTGAATGTATCTAAGATTGCTTCCTCGCTCAAATCTGCGTCTGTAACACAGGTAATATACGTTTTTAGAAGATGAGTGAATCCTTCTGTTTCTTGTCTAGCGATTTTGTGTACGTTTTTTTCCGAGAGGGTGAAGCATTTGTATTAAGAGTAGTGGAAGTCGTTTAAGGAATTTGAAGGAAGATTTTCTAGATATTCCTTCTCTGTCTGAAGGCTGTATTTCAGACCAGATTCCGTTAAGGAATTCAAATAGAGTGTCTGATAATGGATGAAACAGAGTGTCTTATATTAAAGAGATAAATTTGCTTGTGAGTGGGTCACAAATGAAAAGAACTGAGCCATGTGTAAGCTGAGCTCCGTAAATTTCAATCAAATATGAAAGAAAGGCGGTTCGTGAAACCTGTGATGCCGTTTTTGGTAAATGAAGGTGAGGTTGTTGTTCTACAGCAAAATAGTGGTATTTTAGTTGTTTTGCTGTTTTTAAGAGCATGTTCAGCGCATCTTGGTGTTGATAGTGCTTAACTGTGAAGGGTAAAATTTCTTTTGATAGAAGTGAGTTTTGTTGTGTTAAAACTGCGGCTTGCAGCTCATCCGAGTGTGTCTGTAAGTTAGAGGAAGATTGATCAGTGTATTGATCCATTTTTTTGTATTATTGGTTTATATTAATATTTTGTTTTTATTGGGGTTGTGTTCCCCTTTTTCTTGAATTTTGTAGAGATTTGTAGAGATTTGGTTTAAAAAGCTATGTAGTTTAAGTCTAAAATGTTTTCTCAAAGAAGAAAAGGGTGTTTTGTGTGCGTTCGTTTTACGGTTAGAGTTTGTTAACTCACTGGTCGCATCAGTTAAGGCAGACCCGTTATGGGCTCTTTTTACAGCCTTAAGGTATGAAGAGCTAGGGCTACTTATTTCTCCGCAAGAATTAGACTGACCTATATCTCTAAGACTAACCGACTCGGTAAAACACGTAGTGTAAACTTCTATTATTACGGTGTATAAGAAGCATAAGAACCGGCGTCAAAGTTATACACATAGTGTATCTAATATAAAAGGCTGACTGTAGCTACAAGAGTTCTCTCTATTTAAAAGAGAATAGTGTCTTCTCAGTCTCTGATTGGTGGAAGGTACACCTTGAGTATCATTACTACTAGATCCATCCGGGGTTGAGAGTTTCAAATCCGAATTTGTGAGTTGAAGCAGGAAGACATGGAAGGTGTAGTCTTCATTGAAGAGTAGAGTGAAGTGTAGGTAGAGTTGTGTCCTTCCTGATGTGGAGTGTGACTTGTGTCGTCGCCTGAGATCCCTGTCAGTGAGGTAGTGACTAGTGTCGTCAGTGAAGAGGTTCGTCTTGATTGGAGAACCAGTAAGGGTGCCAGTTACAGGGTGTGCTGTTCAGTGACGTCTATCCTGTTGAGAATGCCCAACTGCTCTCACTTTCTTGTAGTGAGGATTTTTTCTTACAAGAGGATCGCTTGTAGCTGGTAGTCTCTGTTTGGTTTGTACAAGGAGATTTTTATTTTATCTCAACTTGGTACAAGGTTTGAACCAGTCGGATTTACCAGCTTACCTTCTGGTGGAAAACTATCTATTTAGCTACGGTGTGAGCTACTTTCTTTTCTTAAATCTTGTTAATGAGATTTTATACGTTCTGTGTAAGTCCCGCCCGAGGAAAAGAAGATCATTTTAAAATAATTTCCGAAAACGAGAGAAAAAGGATTGAAACCAGTAATTAAAAACTAATTTCGAAAACTTGTTTAAAAACTAATGTCGAAAGTATTGCTCATTTTTACCTGAACTATTATCTTCCCAAGAATGACTAGATTTTGCTCCTTAATTTTGCTTCGTTCAAAGTCTTTGTTATTTTAAACAATTTCCGAAACGAGAGAAAAAGGATCAGAAACGAGTACTTAAAAAATAATTTCGAAAACTGATTTTTTGATGAGATATATATAAATATATATATATATATATATATATATATATATATATATAAATATATATATATATATATGTGTGTGTGTGTGTGTGTGTTTTTGTATTCATGTACATATATATATATATATATATATATATATATATATATATATATATATATATATATATATATAAATATAGAAATAAATATGAGTATAAATATATATATATATATATATATATATATATATATATATACATATATATATATATATATATATATATAT
>NW_027449640.1:0-10365 GCF_964194025.1 Convolutriloba macropyga | reverse complement strand
CTAGCTTGCTTGAGCTAGCTACTAGCTTGAGCTTGAGCTAGCTAGCAAGCTTGTGCTTGAGCTAGGCTAGCTAGCTCATCGAGCTTAGCGGGTATCAACGAGTACTCTAGCTTGAGCTTGAGCTAGCTAGCTTGAGCTTGAGCTAGCTAGCTTGAGCTTGAGCTAGCTAGCAAGCTTGTGCTTGAGCTAGCTAGCTAGCTTGAGCTTGAGCTTGAGCTAGCTAGCTTGAGCTTGAGCTAGCTAGCTTGAGCTTGAGCTAGCTAGCTTGAGCTTGAGCTAGCTAGCTAGCTTGAGCTTGAGCTAGCTAGCTAGCTTGAGCTTGAGCTAGCTAGCTAGCTTGAGCTTGAGCTAGCTAGCTAGCTTGAGCTTGAGCTTGAGCTAGCTAGCTTGAGCTTGAGCTTGAGCTAGCTAGCTAGCTTGAGCTTGAGCTAGCTAGCTTGAGCTTGAGCTAGCTAGCTTGAGCTTGAGCTAGCTAGCTAGCTTGAGCTTGAGCTAGCTAGCTAGCTTGAGCTTGAGCTAGCTAGCTAGCTTGAGCTTGAGCTAGCTAGCTTGAGCTTGAGCTAGCTAGCTTGAGCTTGAGCTAGCTAGCTAGCTTGAGCTTGAGCTAGCTAGCTAGCTTGAGCTTGAGCTAGCTAGCTAGCTTGAGCTTGAGCTAGCTAGCTAGCTTGAGCTTGAGCTTGAGCTAGCTAGCTTGAGCTTGAGCTTGAGCTAGCTAGCTAGCTTGAGCTTGAGCTAGCTAGCTTGAGCTTGAGCTAGCTAGCTTGAGCTTGAGCTAGCTAGCTAGCTTGAGCTTGAGCTAGCTAGCTAGCTTGAGCTTGAGCTAGCTAGCTAGCTTGAGCTTGAGCTAGCTAGCTAGCTTGAGCTTGAGCTAGCTAGCTTGAGCTTGAGCTTGAGCTTGAGCTAGCTAGCTTGAGCTTGAGCTAGCTAGCTAGCTTGAGCTTGAGCTAGCTAGCTAGCTTGAGCTTGAGCTAGCTAGCTAGCTTGAGCTTGAGCTTGAGCTAGCTAGCTTGAGCTTGAGCTTGAGCTAGCTAGCTAGCTTGAGCTTGAGCTAGCTAGCTAGCTTGAGCTTGAGCTTGAGCTAGCTAGCTTGAGCTTGAGCTTGAGCTAGCTAGCTAGCTTGAGCTTGAGCTAGCTAGCTTGAGCTTGAGCTAGCTAGCTTGAGCTTGAGCTAGCTAGCTAGCTTGAGCTTGAGCTAGCTAGCTAGCTTGAGCTTGAGCTTGAGCTAGCTAGCTTGAGCTTGAGCTAGCTAGCTTGAGCTTGAGCTAGCTAGCTTGAGCTTGAGCTAGCTAGCTAGCTTGAGCTTGAGCTAGCTAGCTAGCTTGAGCTTGAGCTTGAGCTAGCTAGCTAGCTTGAGCTTGAGCTTGAGCTAGCTAGCTAGCTTGAGCTTGAGCTTGAGCTAGCTAGCTTGAGCTTGAGCTTGAGCTAGCTAGCTAGCTTGAGCTTGAGCTAGCTAGCTTGAGCTTGAGCTAGCTAGCTTGAGCTTGAGCTAGCTAGCTAGCTTGAGCTTGAGCTAGCTAGCTAGCTTGAACTTGAGCTAGCTAGCTAGCTTGAGCTTGAGCTAGCTAGCTAGCTTGAGCTAGCTAGCTAGCTTGAGCTTGAGCTTGAGCTTGAGCTAGCTAGCTTGAGCTTGAGCTAGCTAGCTAGCTTGAGCTTGAGCTAGCTAGCTAGCTTGAGCTTGAGCTAGCTAGCTAGCTTGAGCTTGAGCTTGAGCTAGCTAGCTTGAGCTTGAGCTTGAGCTAGCTAGCTAGCTTGAGCTTGAGCTAGCTAGCTTGAGCTTGAGCTAGCTAGCTTGAGCTTGAGCTAGCTAGCTAGCTTGAGCTTGAGCTAGCTAGCTAGCTTGAGCTTGAGCTAGCTGGCTTGAGCTTGAGCTAGATAGCTTGAGCTTGAGCTAGCTAGCTAGCTTGAGCTAGCTAGCTAGAGCTCGACCTATGAAAAGCTGCGCAAACACTTATTCTATAATAATTGCGAAAATTAAAAATTTCACAAGTGAAAAGCTGCATAAACAGTAATTCTATGTGTGGGGCATTATTAGGGGGAGGTGTCTTGTCAAAATATGGCTGGACTAAAGACCTCAACCCAGATAGGGTGGAAGGCCCTATGATCGGTCTGTTACTAATCGGTGACCGATAAAGACCTGACCAAGGCCTGTAGTAAGCTTGGTTAGGCATTACAGGAGATAACACTAAGACCGAGGGGTCTTAGAGAGCCCTCTAGCGGGGCGAATAGAGCTAGATCGAGCCTTGGGAAAGCTAGATCGAGCAGGACTGAAGCTAAAGGATAGACCGAGAGGTCTGTCTGGTCCTCCTAGAGAGGCCAAGAGAAAGTACGAGAAGCCAACTAAAGCTTGATCGGGCCTTCAGCAAGCACGACCGAGCTGTACCGGAGCTAACACTAAGACCGAGGGGTCTTAGAGAGCCCTCTAGCGGGGCGAATAGAGCTAGATCGAGCCTTGGGAAAGCTAGATCGAGCAGGACTGAAGCTAAACGATAGACCGAGAGGTCTGTCTGGTCCTCCTAGAGAGGCCAAGAGAAAAAACGAGAAGCTAACTAAAGCTTGATCGGGCCTTCAGCAAGCACGACCGAGCTGTACCGGAGCTAACACTAAGACCGAGGGGTCTTAGAGAGCCCTCTAGCGGGGCGAATAGAGCTTGATCAAGCCTTGGGCAAGCTAGATCGAGCAGGACTGAAGCTAAGCAAGAGACCGAGAGGTCTGTCTGGTCCTCCTAGAGAGGCCAAGAGAAAGTACGAGAAGCCAACTAAAGCTTGATCGGGCCTTCAGCAAGCACGACCGAGCTGTACCGGAGCTAACACTAAGACCGAGGGGTCTTAGAGAGCCCTCTAGCGGGGCGAATAGAGCTAGATCGAGCCTTGGGAAAGCTAGATCGAGCAGGACTGAAGCTAAACGATAGACCGAGAGGTCTGTCTGGTCCTCCTAGAGAGGCCAAGAGAAAGTACGAGAAGCTAACTAAAGCTTGATCGCGCCTTCAGCAAGCACGATTGAGCAAGACCGGAGCTAACACTAAGACCGAAGTGTCTTAGAGAGCCCTCTGGTGGGGCGAATAGAGCTAGATCGAGCCTTGGGAAAGCTAGATCGAGTAAGATTGAAGCTGAAAGAGTGTCAGAGGAGCAAATGAACCTCCAAAAAGTGAAAATCAAATTTTAGAAAAAACACAAGTTAAATACTGCATGGACAGTATTTCTATGTGTGGGGCATTATTAGGGGGAGGTGTCTTGTCAAAATATGGCTGGACTAAAGACCTCAACCCGGATAGGGTGGAAGGCCCCATGATCGGTCTGTTACTAATCGGTGACCGATAAAGACCTGACCAAGGCCTGTAGTAAGCTTGGTTAGGCATTACAGGAGTTAACACTAAGACCGAGGGGTCTTAGAGAGCCCTCTAGCGGGGCGAATAGAGCTAGATCGAGCCTTGGGAAAGCTAGATCGAGCAGGACTGAAGCTAAGCAAGAGACCGAAAGGTCTGTCTGGTCCTCCTAGAGAGGCCAAGAGAAAGTACGAGAAGCTAACTAAAGCTTGATCAGGCCTTCAGCAAGCACGACCGAGCTGTACCGGAGCTAACACTAAGACCGAGGGGTCTTAGAGAGCCCTCTAGCAGGGCGAATAGATCTAGATCGAGCCTTGGGAAAGCTAGATCGAGCAGGACTGAAGCTAAACGATAGACCGAGAGGTCTGTCTGGTCCTCCTAGAGAGGCCAAGAGAAAGTACGAGAAGCTAACTAAAGCTTGATCGGGCCTTCAGCAAGCACGACCGAGCTGTACCGGAGCTAACACTAAGACCGAGGGGTCTTAGAGAGCCCTCTAGCAGGGCGAATAGAGCTAGATCGAGCCTTGGGAAAGCTAGATCAAGCAGGACTGAAGCTAAACGATAGACCGAGAGGTCTGTCTGGTCCTCCTAGAGAGGCCAAGAGAAAGTACGAGAATCTAACTAAAGCTTGATCGGGCCTTCAGCAAGCACGACCGAGCTGTACCGGAGCTAACACTAAGACCGAGGGGTCTTAGAGAGCCCTCTAGCAGGGCGAATAGAGCTAGATCGAGCCTTGGGAAAGCTAGATCGAGCAGGACTGAAGCTAAACGATAGACCGAGAGGTCTGTCTGGTCCTCCTAGAGAGGCCAAGAGGAAGTACGAGAAGCTAACTAAAGCTTGATCGCGCCTTCAGCAAGCACGATTGAGCAAGACCGGAGCTAACACTAAGACCGAAGTGTCTTAGAGAGCCCTCTAGTGGGGCGAATAGAGCTAGATCGAGCCTTGGGAAAGCTAGATCGAGTAAGATTGAAGCTGAAAGAGTGTCAGAGGAGCAAATGAACCTCCAAAAAGTGAAAATCAAATTTTAGAAAAAAACACAAGTTAAATACTGCATGGACAGTAATTCTATGTGGGGGCATTATTAGGGAGAGGTGTCTTGTCAAAATATGGCTGGACTAAAGACCTCAACCCGGATAGGGTGGAAGGCCCTATGATTGGTCTGTTACTAATCGGTGACCGATAAAGACCTGACCAAGGCCTGTAGTAAGCTTGGTTAGGCATTACAGAAGATAACACTAAGACCGAGGGGTCTTAGAGAGCCCTCTAGCGGGGCGAATAGAGCTTGATCAAGCCTTGGGCAAGCTAGATCGAGCAGGACTGAAGCTAAACGATAGACCGAGAGGTCTGTCTGGTCCTCCTAGAGAGGCCAAGAGAAAGTACGAGAATCTAACTAAAGCTGGGTCGGGCCTTCAGCAAGCACGACCGAGCAGTACCGGAGCTAACACTAAGACCGAGGGGTCTTAGAGAGCCCTCTAGTGGGGCGAATAGAGCTAGATCGAGCCTTGGGAAAGCTAGATCGAGCAGGACTGAAGCTAAACGATAAACCGAAAGGTCTGACGGGTCCTCATAAGAGGCATGGAGAAAGATCTGATACTAAAGTACCTCTCGGAAGTAATAAAATATGCCTGATGAAGCCGGGTATGATGTTTGTTGTTTGATGGCATTCATCGATTAGGTCTGGTGGATTCCCCATTACTCCGAGTGGTACTAGTAGAGGCTCCTACAGGGGTGAGCAAAGCGAGATCAAGCCTTAGGCAAGCTAGATCGAGCAGAACTGAAGCTGAAAAGCAAAATAAATGACAGGTCTGTCCAAATCAATAAACTTGAAATCCAGTGTGGTCACCACGGGTCACGAGGTGAATTCCTAGCGATTGTCTGCTGAACGTATAGGAAGGCCCGAAACGAACGATAATTTCATTGCACAGTGGAGATACTATACGTTCAGGAGTAGCATACATCGGGTTTGATCTATGATCATGTCTGGTCTCCGAGGATCCACCGGGTTACCAACTGGCACCGCTGTACTGGGTGTAAAACTGGGCCACCTGAAGTCCCGGGTGTAAAACTAGGTGCCTCTGTGCCAAAGTAGCGGCTTGCGTAGTGCATTATGCCTCCGGCTTGCGAAATGGTTATAAGCAATAACAACAGGACGCCGCGGGGTGTTCACTTAAAGGAGTAACGTTCTCTCAAGGGAGGGGATCTAAAAATCTTGATAAAACATTTATTCTATGCAAAATTTGTGCGCAAATTTTGCAAAGTAAAAAGCTGCACTGTAGCAAATTCTATGTGTGTAGCATTATTAGGGAAGTGTTGTTTGATGGCACCTCTCTACTTGATGCACCAAAGAACTACCTTGATGGCTCATGACCGCTGGTAATCTGTCGTCGCTAGTAGTTCGGAACTGAGAACAAATATGTTCGCAAATTACAACAATTATACAGCATATTGCTGAATAAAGCAGAACCGAATAATACTCAGTGACTTTACACCAAGACTGACTAATGTCTGGATTGTATCGTCCTACTCGAGTAAGGCGAAGAAAAGCTAGAAAGATACGCTTTTCACAAAGCAGGCTTAATGCATGCAAACCAAGGAGGAAGGAGTGATGCCCCTCCTTATAATAAGCAGAACCAAATAAAGAACAGACAGCATCATCTGTACAGTGACCAAGAAGAGGTGAAACTTCTGTATGTGAAAAGGCAATTTGAGCGAGATTTATTAGCAGACTAGTATTATGTTGTTTCTAGTAGGCGAAAGCCGAAACATCAACATGTGAAAATCTGATATTAAATCCTCAATCATTTTCCCTAGTATTATACAGCTATGAGTAACCTTAATTGGACACGGCAATTATTGCTGACCGGTGAAACTTTCGCATGGGAAAGACACACACACTTCTTGACAAAGCAATAAGTATTATGCTGTTTCTAGTACGCGAAAGCAGAAACATCAGCATGTGAAAGTTGTGAAGTTGAAGAATTTTTGTGTTGAGTACGATGTTGTTACTAGTAACCATGTCGACAGCTGAGAACTGTTCTCTAACCAATAGAAGGTGAAACTTCTGTATGTGAAAAGGCAATTTGAGCGAGATTTCTTAGCAGACTAGTATTATGTTGTTTCTAGTAGGCGAAAGCCGAAACATCAACATGTGAAAATCTGATATTAAATCCTCAATCATTTTCCCTAGTATTATACAGCTACTAGTAGCCGTAATTGGTCAGGGAAACATTGTTGACCGGTGAAACTTCACATGGGAAAGACACACAAATTACTTGACAAAACAATAAGTATTATGCTGTTTCTAGTATGCGAAAGCAGAAACATCAGCATGTGAAAGTTGTGAAGTTGAAAAGTTTTTGTGTTGAGTACGGTGTTGTTACTAGTAACCATGTCGACAGCTGGAAAGCTGTTCTCTAACCAATAAAAGGTAAAACTTCTGTATCTGAAGAGGCGGCGTGATTGAGATTTTTAACAGACTAGTATTATGTTGTTTCTAGTAGGCGAGAGCCGAAACATCGACATGTGAACATCTGGTTTTTAAATCATGAGTCAATTCTCCCTAGTATGATACAGTTGTTAGCCGGTATTGGTAACAGTAGAACAGAGATTTGGAGGGCAAAACCTGCTCATGGGAAATGCTCACAGAGCGCTATCTACCAGTACACATAGTATTATGCTGTTTCTAGTACGCGCGAGCCGAAACATCAGCATGTGAAATGTGTAATCGTGGGTAACTCTAAGTGTGTAGAGTACTGTGTAGTAACTAGTAGCCATGCCAAAGCATGCATTGAAACTCTTCGTGATTTAAAAAGCTCAAAGCAAGATTGACGAGGCCGCAAGGCTATGTCTTTCTAAATTCGAACAAATCGAAAGATTGTTCAAAGTACAATTAAACTGATTGATCCTGTCAGTTGCCATATGCTTGTCTGAAAGACTAAGCCATGCATGTGCAAGCGAAGCTTGAAAAAGTGGAACCGCGAATGGCTCATTAAATCAGTTACTATCTATTAGTTGATTTGCAAGCTAAATGAATAACTGCGGTAACCCTGCAGCTAATGCATGCTGATTGTCCGACACTGTCGGAGACTTTTACAAGACTACACCGGGTGATTTGCTAAGTACAGACACATCCCGTGATGAGTCCTAGTAACTGAAAGATCCCAGATAGCTTCGGCTTGGGGACGGAACTTCCGAATTTCTGACCTATCAACCTATGATGGTAGTGTAACGGACTACCATGGTTGTGACGGGTAACGGGGAATCAGGGTTCGATTCCGGAGAGGGAGCCTTAGAAACGGCTACCACATCCAAGGAAGGCAGCAGGCACGCAAATTACCCACTCTCCGCACGAGGAGGTAGTGACTAGAAATAATGATATGAACCTTTATGGTTTGTAATCAGAATGGAATGGACTTAAAAGCTCCATTGATGAACGAGTAGAGGGCAAGTCTGGTGCCAGCAGCCGCGGTAATACCAGCCTCTACAAGCGTATGCAATAGTTGCTGCGTTTAAAAAGCTCATAGTTGGATCTGTTTGAGTAGAACGGCAACATGGTCTTCAGTTAAATCTGTTGACTCGTTCCGCTCATCCTTCGCATCGAAGAAATAGTTTGCACTTAAATGTGACGAACTGTGGAAACGGTGTTTTCACCCTGAGAAAATTAGAGTGTTCAAAGCATCCTTTGGGATCGAATAATAAAGCATGGAATAATGGAGAATGACCCGCTACTCGATTGATGCCGGTTGGCTGAGTGCGGTAATGATTGAAAGGAACAGACGGGGGCATTTGTATTGCTACGTTAGAGGTGAAATTCTTGGATCGTGGCAAGACAAACTACTGCGAAAGCATTTGCCAAGAATGTTTTCATTAATCAAGAACGAAAGTCAGAGTATTGAAGAGGATTAGATACCCTCGTAATTCTGACCATAAACTATACCAACCTACAATTTGTCAAAGTCGATCTTGACTTGGCAAGAGATTAACCGGGAAACCAAAGTTTATTGGTTCCGGGGGAAGTATGGTTGCAAAATCGAAACTTAAAGGAATTGACGGAAGGGCACCACCAGGAGTGGAGCCTGCGGCTTAATTTGACTCAACACGGGAAAACTCACCCGGTCCAGACATCTTAAGGATTGACAGATTGAATATCTTTCATGATTATATGGGCGGTGGTGCATGGCCGTTCTTAGTTAGTGGAGTGATCTGTCTGGTTAATTCCGATAACGAACGAGATCTTCTCCATCTAAATAATGAAATTCACTATATGTGAATTCAAACACTTCTTAGAGGAACTATGCGGAATTAAATACCGCAGATGAAGTGAGGCTATAACAGGTCTGTGATGCCCTTAGATGTTCTGGACTGCACGCGCGCTACACTGTGTACTTTTAGATTGAGTACTCAGCCCTTGGTCCGAAATGGACTGGGCAATCAGAGAAAAGTACAGCGCTTCAAGGGGATCGTCTGTTGTAACTTGCAGACGTGAACCAGGAATTCCTGGTACTTATGAGTCAACAACTCATAGGGATTACGTCCCTGCCCTTTGTACACACCGCCCGTCGCTACTACTGATTGGATAGTTAAGCAAGAATTGCAAATTCCTACTGTTGGGACTTCGGTCTCCGGCAACGGGATGAAGCGGATCGAGCTTAATTGTCTAGAGGAAGTAAAAGTCGTAACAAGGTTTCCGTAGGGGAACCTGCGGAAGGATCAGTGATTGATTCCTTCGGGCATGGCTGCTGGTAGAGGCCATGTCTGTAGTGCGCATGACGCTCTGTCGCTAGAGATTGCTTGGCAACCAATCTCGAATTATGTATCGAGCTCAAAAACTACTTGTGTGGATACATAGTTCAGCAGTCATGGCAAGGGACTGCTTAAAGGGAGACTAGTTAGCAAAAGCAGCCTAGCAGAACTGCAGCTATCTAGATCTCAGAAGCTGGGTTATAGAAGCCCAGCTATAGACTTGTGAATGAGAAAGGCCTAAAAAGGTCCACAAGTCGCGTGGTTAGAACCGACACGCAAAAATCCCAGCGAGTGACAGAGCGTTGCGCTGTTCAGTGGGAAAGAGTTGAGCTACTCGGGGCGCCCACTGAACTTGCTCCGAGCCAAAGGCTCGAAAAAACACAGCTTAGCCTCAGATCCTTTACATAGAAGGCTAGCTAAAATAAACTTACCTTGGACGAGGGTAAAGTTTAGTCAGTTCTTAGGGGAGAGTAATCCACAGCTTCTCGCCCTCTGAACATTCTCCCAGATATGTAGGTCTGGGAGAGTCTCCTCCTGTTCTTCGGAATCTGGAGGTAGACAAAGACAGTACGATACGATCTTGCATCGGGATGACTAACCGATAATGATCATAATCTGACAATTTTTCCGGCTTGAGGCACCGGAGTCAGATTAAAGACACATACTGAACTAAAGGCGTATGTGCAAAGCTTGTCGGAGTGTAGAGAGTCAAGCTGAGTTGACTCGTCACGTGGTGATGACAACAGCCATGTGCAAAACACTCACAACTTTATCGTCTATGTGGAAAAGGTTGCTAACAGCGCTCTCTATGAGAGGCCCTCGCATATAACTATACGAGGAAAAGGCGATAGAGTTGTTTGAATGTGGGGCAGGTTCATCGACAAGCTAAGTTGATCACATTCTTGTTGTGGCATCCTACTAGAATTGGTCACGGTCTGCACCAACTCTCCCCAAGTTGGCCAGACTTAAAACTAGAAATAAGGTTTGCAGCTATGTGAACCTAGAAACTGTAAAGGAGTTGAAAGAACTTAAAGGAATTGAAAGAGGCCTTGAGGTATATCCTCTTGGTAAAGACCCACAAAAGCTCACAAAAGTGGCTTCGAAGGGCAAAACTGGTTCATCCAAAACAATTGGAGAGCTTAAAGCAGAACCAATTCGAATGAAACACTATTGGTGAAACTTCATCATGAGAACGTCACAAGCTGATCACGCTCTATGATATGACTAGTATTATGTTGCTTCTAGTAGGCTAAGCGCAAGCCGAAACATCAACATGTGAAAGTCGTAGAATTTTGCAATCAA